>NW_024387088.1:0-69677 GCF_900408965.1 Simochromis diagramma | reverse complement strand
AATTTTTAGGACATCTGCTTAGTGCAGCAGGGAAAAGCATACATCCAGAGAGGAAAACAGCTATCTTGGCAGCACCTAGGCCAGTGACAAAGAAACACATGATGAAATTCCTAGGGTTGCTAAATTTCTGTCGATCGTGGATGCCCCATTACTCTGAAATTGCGCAGCCATTATTAGATATGATGTACAGTAAGCCTTTGGCTATGTCAGAAAGTTTAAGTTGGACCCCTGAGGGGGAGCAAGCCTTGTGCATGCTGAAACAGATTGTGACCCGTGGTAGGTACCCATTTAAAATAGGACAGAGCCGTAGGCGCACAGTCAGTTTAAAAGAGTTTAATTTTTAATACAAAATAAAAGAAACAGTGTAACAGCAGCACCTAAAAACAAAAAACGTTACCTTATTTAAAAAACGATAAGACTGTACGATTGCCCGTGAGGCAGGACAAGCGCTGCGGAGAACAGTTTAAAAACAAATCAACATAGCACACAGGTTAAAAATGGACGGCAACTCACACATGACCCCAAATGGGTAAAACACTATAGAAAAAAAGGCAAATCTTCGGTGCCGTCTTCACTCGGGCCCCCCGCTGTGCATGCAAGAGCGGGGAGACAAAAAAAGGATTTGTTTTCCCTGCAGCGCCTTCACCGCCTGCGAATCAATATCTGTGGTGCCTACTGATACAGAAAAAGTAAAACAAAAAAAACAAAACCATCGACAGCCGCAGCAGTCAGTCTGTCGGCTTACACCAGTTTAAAACAAATTAAAACACACTGATGTGTCGGGTCCTTTGCCCGCAGCCAGAAATCCACCTGGCAAAGCAGCAGCTCGGTACTCTGTGAATAAAAGGCAGGAAATCACTAGCTGGACAATAAAACACAGGAATATTCCTCCACTGAATTGGTTTTGTTACCTGTCCACAAGTTCGTGTCACACCCTAATAAATGTGGGTCAGTGGCGATGAAGTCCACTATACCGTTCTCACGGGAGCAATGTTTCCCACCTACAAGGGTGCAAATAACTGTAAACCTCTGCCAACAGCCAGAGCTCAAGTGGTACATTTTTGTGTAACCTACCGTTCTAACAGAAGTTTAGGGGAGGACGCGTATCAGACTTTCATAGTTAAGAAACACCAACGTGCCCAACTCGGACCAAGCACTCGCAGCTTCAGGTTTGCAAAGGAATACCCAATTGCCCACACCTGCGCTTATGAAAGGAGCGAAGACCAGCTCCGCCCACCAGGGGCGGTCCCAAGTCTCCAGGTCTCACCTGTCACATTCTCCCCCCTAGTTTTTGCATTGGCGACCCGACAATGAAACTTTAAAGCCACGGTCTATAAAAAGCTGTAACTGAATGTACACTAGGTGGCCTGGCTTCAGCTGATTGGGGCAGATGGTGTGGATTGGAATGGTGGCCAGCTGTTGAGCGTGTCGTTCTTCTAACTGTACCACTTTCAGCTAATGGAGTGGGGACACTACACTGTTGAGTCAGGGTACCAGGCTCAGTCCCACTGGACTGCGGCCTCATTACTATAGCCAGGTCTTCTGGGGGTTGTTGGGGACAAGTTGCAGAATCAGTTTGTACACTTTGGGGGTCACCTCTTGGGGACTCCCTTCGTTGCCACACATAAAAGTCTCCCTCATCCTCAGACAAGGGTAACCGGTCAGGTGAACTTCTAGGGTTAGGAGTTTGCTGGAGCTCTGCCCTTATTTTCTCACAGATATCAGCAGGGATCGGCTTGATCAATTGTCTGTTAACCTGTCTTTTCTGTTCTGGATCATGGAGTGGGGCCACTGTATACACAGGACCAGCATCAGCAGGGGCACGGACAATACAATACGGTGTAACACCCCAAAAATCTTGGATTTTATTCCGTCCCCGAATGCTATGATCTCTCAAATACACTAACTGATGCAATGGCAAGGGGTCAGAAGCTGGGGCAGGTTGACGATCTGCACGCAGCGTCGCTGCTGCTTTGGTGCGGTTACTCACACCTTTATAAGCTACATCTAGACGTTTCTGATGCTCTTGGACCCAAGTGTGCACCGGGCCATGGGTGGGTTCCTCCACTCTGCCTAACAGGAAGTCAATTGGGAGCTGGGGCTCTTGGCCAAACATAAGAAAATAGGGTGACTCACCCGTAGTTTGATGGATTGTGGTATTGTAAGCAAAGGTGAGCTGCTGTAAATACATGGGCCAATGACGCTTTTGCTCAGGGGACAGGGTTCTCAACAGATCATGCAGAGTCCGATTAAAACGCTCACACTGGCCATTACCTTGTGGGTGGTAAGGAGTGGTGCGAGTCTTTTCCACACCATATAACTGGCACAGCTGCTGAACTACTGCTCCTTCAAAACTCCTCCCCTGATCAGAGTGGATCCTAGAGGGAACACCAAAGCGATAAAACCACTCATAAACCAAAACACTGGCCACAGTAGTTGCCTTTTGATCCTTAGTAGAAATGGCCTGAGTGAACTTTGAAAACACATCAGTAAGAATCAATACATTTTCACGGCCATCAACAGAGGGTTCAAGGCATGTGAAATCAATTGCCAGAATCTGATTGGGCCTCGCAGCCATGAGGTGACCCATGGTTGTTTTAGGTTTGGGATAAACTGCTTTAGCCTGTGCACAACGTTCACATTGCTGACAGTAATCCTGAACCTCCTTAAACATACCTGGCCAATAACACCTCTTGCGTATTAAGTCTGCTGTCCTGTCAGTTCCCTGGTGACCATGGTCATTATGCAAGCCATGTAAAACCTCCTTCTTGAGACTCTGAGGGACCACTAATTGGCACACTGGTTCCCCCCCATCTGGCTGAAAAATCTGCCGATAAAGGACGCCCTCCTTTTCTACTAGTTTCCTCCACTGGCGCAACATTTCCAGCACTGCTGCTGGCAAATCTCTCCTCTCCTGACGAGTAGGGCCAGTTCCTCTGCACCAAAACTTCAAACAGCCACTAATCGTGGGGTCCTCCCTCTGCAAAGTAGCAAGGTCTGCAAGTGAATGAGAGGGTAAAACCGAAATCATAGATTGGATTACTTGCTCTGGTGGTAAAACTGTTTGGACTAAAGAGTCTGGAAGGGAAGTACCAGGAAGCAGTGTTTCTAAAGACACAGTCTGATCAGATGGCTGACACTGTCGGGACAAAGCATCTGCATTGCCATTTGTACGACCTGGACGATACTTAATTGAAAAATCAAAAGAAGAGAGCTGAGCAGCCCAGCGCTGTTCCAAAGCTCCAAGCTTTGCTGTAGTCAGATGGCTCAAGGGGTTGTTGTCTGTATAGACAACACACTTGTTACCCAGCAAATATTCTCTAAATTTTTCAGTCATAGCCCATTTCAAGGCTAGGAACTCAAGTTTCATGGAGCTGTAATTGGACATGTTACGTTCTGTGGGCTTTAGCCCTCGACTAGCATAAGCTATAGGACGCACCTTGCCATCAGCTTGCTGTTGCGAAAGCACTGCCCCCAGACCCCAGTGGCTGGCATCAACCTCCAAGATAAAAGGTTGTGAAAAATTAGCATAAGCCAATACAGGGGAATGCACCAACCGAGCTTTCAACTCTTGAAAGCCATTTTCACACTGCTCGGTCCAAACTTCCTGCAATGCACGCTTGGAGGGGCGTTTGTGCTTAGTCCCAGCCAGTTCGGCCACCAGCTGGTGGAGCGGAGCAGCTAGGGATGCAAAACCTGGAACAAAGCGGCGATAGTAACTAGCAAACCCTAAGAATGATCTCAATTCAGCAACAGAGCTAGGAGTTTGCCAATTAGACACCGCAGATATTTTGTCTGGGTCCGTGGCTACCCCGTCCTTGGAGATCACATGCCCAAGGTACTTTACCTCTGTCTGCAGAAAACAGCATTTTTCCAACTTGGCCTTCAAGTTTTGTACCCGCAAGGTCTCCAGTACTGCTCCTAGGCGCTGAATATGCTCGTCTACTGTGGTAGAGAAGACAATCACATCATCCAAGTACAACAACAAAGACTGGTGATTCTGGGAACCAAACATTCGCTCCATCAATCTCTGAAAGGTGCTTGGTGCATTACAGAGGCCAAACGGCATGCGGTTGAACTCAAATAACCCAAAAGGAGTACAGAAAGCAGTTTTCTTTTTGTCTGGCTCAGCAACAGGGACCTGATTGTAGCCACTAGCCAAGTCCAAGGTAGAGAACCAACATGCACCTGACAACACATCCAAGGACTCCTCAATTCGGGGCAAGGGAAAAGCATCCTTCCTAGTCCTTGAATTCAGCAGACGGTAATCCACACAAAGCCTAATACTGGAGTCCTTCTTTCGTACTACCACGATTGGGGATGCAAAAGGGCTACAACTTTCTCTGATCACCTGACTCTCCAACAGATGTTGAATATGGGCCTTAACGCTCTCATACTCTGAAGGTGGAATCCGTCGATACCGCTGACGGACCGGAGTCTCATCTAAAAGTGGGATCTCGTGAGTCATTAAATTGGTACACCCTAAATCACCATCATGAGAAGAAAAAACAGATTGGTAGTCACGCAAAAGGGCCCTTACCCTGTCCTGATCCTGTACACTGAGGGCTGAGAGATCAATTGCATTAATTGCAGTGTTCAGAGGGTTGGATTCCACACTCTGGGTTGCCATGGTAACACATTTTTCCTCTCCCAAATCTTCCAAGAGCCTGGTCGAGCCATCCGATTGGCTGACAATTTCAACTTGGCACAAGGTGCCAAGCTGACTGCGAGGTGGCAAAATGGCCTCAGTTAATCCCACATTGGTAACTGGGATAAATGCAGTGCCACTGACCACCTGGACCAAAGCTGGAGAAGAAAGGAGACCATGAGGCAAACCGGCATCTAATGGTTCGAAAAGCGCTGTTCCAGTGTGTGCTGAAGGGGCTTTCCGACATGTAGTTGGTACAAACTTCATTGTGCCTGCGGGGATGCAAATTTTTCTTCTACCCTTAACTCTCACTGGGCCACTAACTTGTGCTTCAGGCTGTAGCTGCGCTGTATGGCAACGCTGCAAAGCCTGCTGTCAAGGATCCTCCTGCACTAAAGGAAGGTCAAAAAGAGCAGAGCCATGTTCCAAAAACAGCTCCCTATAACACTCACGGATCACATTCATGCCAAGTACTCCACATATTTCTGAGTTGGGGCTGGGCTCCAAAGGATCTCTAACAACTAACACACCACGTTTCGGTATTTGCCTCCCTAACACTTGGCAATCAAGCTCCAGGTAGCCAACATAGGGAATATCTAGCCCATTAGCTGCCCGTAACCGCAGCCAATGGCATGCTTTCAGTTTCTCTGGACCCCAGTTCTTAAAATGTTTGGCAAAAAAACTCTCCGTGATGGTAGTGACCATGGATCCAGTGTCTAATAAACAGGAGACATCTACCCCTCCCATATTAATGGTAACCTTTGGACAGGAGCCTACCAACTTGGGTGGGGGACCAGACATTTGAGCATTACAACTGTTGGAGCCAGTTATGTCCCCATCTGATAGTTGGCTCAGCATAACAGAGGGTGCTAGTTTTCCGCCTGCATGGAAAACGTACCCTGCCCAGATGAGCTCCTGCTAGGGGCTGTAGATTCAAAGGCTACTACCCTCTCATTATCACAGTCTTTAGCAAAATGGCCAGGTTTCTGACACCGTCTGCAAATAACCTGCCTTCCTCTCTGCGTGAACCTAGACTTACTTGATGTATGGGCAACTCTCAACTCATGTGTAAGCTGATCAATCTGGGCCTGCTGCCGTTTTAACATTTCCTTAACCTCTGCTAATTCTGACCCAATAGTATCCCTTGGCCCCTTTGTTTGTCCTGTATGCTGAATGCTGTAGACTGCTGGGACAGAATAAGTCCTGAACCGGCCGGGTTCTACTCCTACTCTGCCTTCCCGCTCCCACCTGAGGCCTTCATCTCTTAAAGTATGGAGGTCATAATCTGGATGTTCGCGAACAATCCTTTTAAGCTCGCGGCTCAAATTTCCATCCCGGACACCCTCTACAAACTGATCAGAAAGCAATCTAGCAGCCTCAGGAATTCGCCTCTCTGGACAACTTTGGATCATTTTGTCCATGAGAGAAAACAATGCATGGGAGAATTCCCTCAGTGACTCTCCTTCTTGCTGCCTTCTTGCATAAAAAGCTTCCTTAACAGCAATAAAGGACATGGGGCAACCATACTGGCTAAGGAGAATATCAAAAATGCAGTCTGGATCTTCTCTTACTTGCTGGGACCTATATTTTATTTCCTCACGAGCATCACCAGTCAAATGATCATAGACATAATGGGCTCTATCAACAGGGGCAAGTCTACGAGTGCGCATTACAGATTTTATTTCCTCCACCCAACTTTGGACACTAATTTCCCCAGTTCCACTAAACAGGGGGCACGACCTCTCTCTAGGGATATAAACCAGCCTCTCTCGAGGAGAGCCCTCCATAGGGGTAGAGTCATGAGGTCTACAGGGGCTAGAAATGCCTGATTGGGACTCCATAATAAAAAAATAAAAACCCTCAACAGTAAGTGCCTACTGTGTTTAAATGCAGATTATACTTTGTTACCACCAGGATTTACCAGCTGCTGCTTTGCCTAAAAAAATAAATAAATACAAATATAAAACAGTTTAAAACACACACCCAAAAAAAATAATTTTACACAAACCAACTGACTAATCGCTGTGCACACCTAGAGGCTCATCCTGTCGACAACGCCAGTTTGTGACCCGTGGTAGGTACCCATTTAAAATAGGACAGAGCCGTAGGCGCACAGTCAGTTTAAAAGAGTTTAATTTTTAATACAAAATAAAAGAAACAGTGTAACAGCAGCACCTAAAAACAAAAAACGTTACCTTATTTAAAAAACGATAAGACTGTACGATTGCCCATGAGGCAGGACAAGCGCTGCGGAGAACAGTTTAAAAACAAATCAACATAGCACACAGGTTAAAAATGGACGGCAACTCACACATGACCCCAAATGGGTAAAACACTATAGAAAAAAAGGCAAATCTTCGGTGCCGTCTTCACTCGGGCCCCCCGCTGTGCATGCAAGAGCGGGGAGACAAAAAAAGGATTTGTTTTCCCTGCAGCGCCTTCACCGCCTGCGAATCAATATCTGTGGTGCCTACTGATACAGAAAAAGTAAAACAAAAAAAAACAAAACCATCGACAGCCGCAGCAGTCAGTCTGTCGGCTTACACCAGTTTAAAACAAATTAAAACACACTGATGTGTCGGGTCCTTTGCCCGCAGCCAGAAATCCACCTGGCAAAGCAGCAGCTCGGTACTCTGTGAATAAAAGGCAGGAAATCACTAGCTGGACAATAAAACACAGGAATATTCCTCCACTGAATTGGTTTTGTTACCTGTCCACAAGTTCGTGTCACACCCTAATAAATGTGGGTCAGTGGCGATGAAGTCCACTATACCGTTCTCACAGGAGCAATGTTTCCCACCTACAAGGGTGCAAATAACTGTAAACCTCTGCCAACAGCCAGAGCTCAAGTGGTACATTTTTGTGTAACCTACCGTTCTAACAGAAGTTTAGGGGAGGACGCGTATCAGACTTTCATAGTTAAGAAACACCAACGTGCCCAACTCGGACCAAGCACTCGCAGCTTCAGGTTTGCAAAGGAATACCCAATTGCCCACACCTGCGCTTATGAAAGGAGCGAAGACCAGCTCCGCCCACCAGGGGCGGTCCCAAGTCTCCAGGTCTCACCTGTCAGAAGATGCTGACAGGAGCATCGGTTCTAGGGCTTCCAGATTATAACAAGCCTTTTGTTCAAACTGTTGACTGTAAAGGGCATTTTATGACATCCATGTTAGCACAAAAATGTGGAGGTGGCATGAAGCCAGTAGCTTATTATTCTAAGAGGCTGGATCCTGTGGCTTGTGCCCTACCTCACTGTGTGCGATCTGTGTGTGCAGCCGCTGAAGCCGTAAAGTGTTCTGGTGAAATTGTTTTCTTTCACCCTTTGACCCTGCTGGTCCCACATGAGGTTGATGTTTTATTGCTGCAGACTAAAATGACATTCTTGTCACCTGCCAGACACTTGTCTTTAATGTCACTGTTGCTCTCCCAGCCACACATAACTATTAAGCGGTGTACAACTTTGAATCCCTCTACATTGTTGCCCACAGAGGAGGAGGGTACACCACATGTGTGTAGTGAGCATGTGGAAACACAGTGTAAACCTAGAAGTGATTTAACGGACATACCACTCACTGAGGGCAAGATTTGGTTTGTTGATGGTTCCAGTTTTAAAACAGCAGAGGGAAAGACTAAAACAGGCTTTGCTGTTGTGGATGATGTGCAGGTCATTCGTGCTGGGCAGTTATCACATTCCATGTCTGCCCAAGCAGCTGAGATAGTGGCTCTGACGGAAGCCTGCAAAGCAGCTGAAGGGCAGGCAGTGACTATATATACAGACAGTCAGTATGCATATGCTACACTTCATTTCTTTGCCGCTCAGTGGTCAAGACGAGGCATGACAACTTCAACAGGGAAACCTGTGGAGCATGCGACATTGTTGCAGGCCCTGTTGAAAGCAGTCTTACTGCCTAGTAAAGTTGCAGTTTGCAAATGTGCAGCACACACACGTGGCACTGACCCCATTGTACTGGGCAATGCCTTTGCAGACAAAATTGCAAAGGAAGCGGCCCTTGGAACACATGGGGTTCATATTCTGGCGGCACAGGAGCAAACTATGCCCATCACACATGATGTGTTAGCAGACATGCAGTCACACTCACCTCCAGCTGAGAAACAGCTGTGGCTCACTAAAGGAGCAAGCCTGCGAGGTGATGTCTACTATCTTTGTGATAAACCTATATTGCCTAAGAACCTATATAGGACTGCTGCAATTTTGAGTCATGGACTCTGTCACATTTCGACAGCTGGAATGGTAGCAGCAGTTGAACAGCAGTTTTTCACACTGGGATTCAATGCTTATTCAAAACATTTTTGTAAAGCATGTTTAATATGTTGTAAACATAATGCTCAGGGGAACCTCAGACCAAAACGAGGAAGGTTTCCCAGACCCAGCTACCCATTTGAAGTAATCCATATGGATTTCATTGAGTTGTCTAACTGTAACACCTACAGGTACTGCCTGGTAATTGTGTGCCCGTTCTCAAAGTGGGTAGAAGTTGTCCCCACTAAGAAAGCAGATGCTATTTCAGTGGCTAAAGTAATATGCAAAAACGTGATCCCAGAGCATGGGATCCCCCAGACTATTTACAGTGACAATGGTCCTCATTTTGTGAATGAAGTAATTGAGAAAATGTCACAACATCTGGGGATAACGCTGAAAACGCACTGCTCATATCACCCACAGAGTGCGGGGCTGGTTGAAAGGACTAATGGCACAGTAAAGCTGAGACTCAGGAAAACAATGGAGGAAACAGGCAGAACATGGGTAGACTGCATTGAGCTAGTGAAAATGTATATGAGAATCACACCAACTGATAATGGCCTAACGCCTTTTGAAATAATATATGGCAGGCCATTTAGAGTTCCAGTGTTCTGTAATGATAATGATAAAGCAGAAGAAGAAAACACACTAGCAGACTGGATGATTAAAATGCTGAAAAGCAAAGAAGTCATGAGTGCAAATAATCTGCCAGATGATTCTGTTTCTGTACAGGAAGAACGTCTGAAGCCAGGGGACTGGGTGCTGATAAAGGTCATAAAGAGGAAGTGCTGGTCAAAGCCACGGTGGGACGGACCATACCAGGCTCTGCTGACAACACCAACAGCTGTGAAAATTGCACAACGACCCACCTGGATACACCAAAGCCACTGCAAGAAGGTGACACACATCCAGGCCAGCTCGGAGTAAGTGGCAGGAAGACCGGGAACAAAGGGGGGGGGGGGGGAGCCTCCAGGGCCCCTTGTCTCAATCCGGTGAAGAAACCAACTGAGCCACAGGTACTCATCAGAATGGCTGGTAAAGTGTTGTCTACCCTGCTGGGTGTAATGGCTTTGATGTCATCATGGTCAGCTGTGGAGACCCTGTATGTCCAAGGAAACCACACCCAATACCCTCATGGCTATTCTACAAACTTTTGGTGGCAGTTTATGAATACAACTGCCCACTTGAACAATAGGACAGACTGCTATGTGTGTGCTCATATGCCGTTATCCGCATATACATCTGGACTGTGGCCGTACAGCATACCAGAGGACAGGAGTTGGTGTCTGTTGGGCTTAGCAACTCATCCTGGCAACAGAGTCCTCTGGTCCCAGGCCAATTACAGTACACCTCTGAACATCACCTGGAGTAAGTCGCCACTTCTAAACATGAATTGTTCTGAGCAAACTGACTTATTGGCCTGGCCTCAAGTGTCAGACCCACTGCCAGACATAATATTGCTGAACAAGCTGAATACAGCCCAATTGCCGTTGTGTGTGATGAACAATGGATCACTGTCAGTGGGGGAGTTGCCGCTTCGTTTATGTGGATACATATACTCCTACTGCCCTCCAGAGGATGAGAGCAGGTGTATGAAATGCTTGACCAATGCAAAGTGCGCTGGGAACTTGACATTAAGGAGGACTGAATGCAAGTTCAACCTGGCTTACAGAATACCAGTAAAGGCAAAGAGTCAGAAGTGGACAGGATGTTCAAGGACGGTGCCGAGCAGCAAAGGAACAAGAGTTTTGGCTGATTGGTATTTCCTGTGTGGACATAAAGCCTATCTATCACTCCCTGAGGGATGGGGAGGATTGTGTGCCGTGGTGAAATTATCAGATCATGTCTTCTTCATGGACAGAGTTGAACATCACCCTAACAACCAACAAAAGCGTGCGGTGAATTTAGCCTCACCTGACTCGTTTGGAGTGACAGTAGACACTGGAGTGCCGCGAGAATTCCGCATTTGGAGTGGAGGAGCTAAATTCTTCCAAAGTCTGATCCCAAACATCGGAGTTGCAGAGGTGCGGGATCATGTGGAGATCAACCGATATGCCTTACTGCGACACATTAATCTCACTAAGACGCTGGGAACAGCCTTAGCGGAGGAGCAACAGGCCATCAGAACGATGGTACTGCAAAACAGGCTGACCCTAGACTTGATAACAGCATCACAAGGAGGAGTGTGTAAGCTGATTGGAGAGACGTGTTGTACGTTTATTCCGGATGGATATACGACTGGAGGAGACATCTATGAGGCACTGCAGAACTTAACTGCTCTGCAGAAATATGTGGCAGACCACACATCAGGAGGAGACGCGTCACAAGGCTGGATAGCCTGGTTGACATCTGGACCATGGTGGAATATGTTCTTACGGTTTTTGACTCCCATTCTTACATTATTGGCATTGCTTTGCTTGTTTACAGGTTGCATTTTGCCATGTGTAAGATCGATGGTGAATAAAATGATCGCTAACACCTTTACCAATTACATACTGTTGCAGCAGAGTGACATGGATACTAAGGCTGCCATCCCTCAAGATTCTCTCCATTTAAAGCAATGCATTATCAGGGACTGTAAGATCTAGTTACAACACCATACAACACCATAGTTTTCCAGTCTTGGATGGGGAGTACTGCTGTCCAGAGTTAAATCCAGTGTGCCTAAAGAAGACGTAAAGGACTTTATTTTCTGTGTGTAGTTCTGCTTTCATTGAAATTACTTTGGATGAATGTGACTTACATGCATATTCTTGCACCCTCTTTATCCTTGCAGACAAACAAAATCTTTACAGTACTGCTGTTAAAACTCAGAATTATTTTGATCTCAGTTGGTAGCAAGTTATTAAAGGTGGATGGAGTTTATGTACACTATAAACAAAATAAAGGGTTTGTTAAGGTGTAGCGGAAATACACATTTCCTGCTTTGGCAGGAAAATGTGAACATAAACAAAACAACAGGTGTTTGTAGCCAACATGAGTCTAATTAAGGGAAAACTCAGAAAATACTGAAATGTCACGGAGAATGTTTGGTCTGGTAATCCTTCAGTAATGAAAGTAATAGCTCATACAATACTATACCATTAGGGGGAGTATTTCACTGATATATGACTGTACAGGGTGGGCCATTTCTATGGATACACTGTAATAACATGGGAATGGTTGGTGATATTAAAGTCCTGTTTGTGGCACATTAGTATATGTGAGGGGGCAAACTCCTCAAGATGGGTGGTGACCATGGTGGCCATTTAGAAGTCGGCCATCTTGGATACAACTTTTGTTTTTTCAACAACGCAAATCCCTCCAGCTTCATTCAGCAAGAGCCCACAGCGTAGCACTCACCGCATGTCACTGGAGAATGGCATTAGTCGAATATCCCTTCAGTGGATATTAGCTACTCACAAACGGCACCCTTACAAACTCCAGCTACTGCAGCATCTCAATGAGGATGACCCAGATCGGCGCACAGAATTTGCAGAATGAACAAAACAAAAATTGGAACAGGACCCTCAGTTCACGCAGAAGATTTTGTTCAGTGATGAGGCAAACTTTTATGTGAATGGTGAAGTGTATAGGAATTTCTTTTACTTATGTATTAATCACATTATTTTATTGTATAATGCCTTGGTGCCACTGGATTTTAACATGTCTCACACTCATACAGTAAGCCAAATGGTGGGGGTCTAGTAAGGAAGTTGGGGGAAGCAGACAACTCCACAGGAAGAATCTTTTGTCTCTTTGATGACTTTGGGAGGTAGCAAGGGAGTGTGAACCTTAAGGTGTGAAACGGCTGTGTACTGCCTTTCGTTCCTGAAGAAGGTATTTAATTGAGAGCCATGCTAGGCTCAGGTGAGACTAGCATGGTCATGTAGGTCATGTAGGCTCTCCACCAACTTGGTTGTCTGTTCTTTGTGCTTTGATTAAAGAATGTTAGCTACCGCTCACCGCTTGTCTGCAGGCTTTAATTAATGGAAAACTTCCACAACATGAAGTTAACAAACAAAACCACTGCTATTGGTCTGACACTAACCCACATTGGATGGATCCCTCCAAGACTGTTGGAACAACAAAAGTGATGGTTTGGTGTGGTATATGGGGTACAACGATAGTGGGTCCATTCTTCATCAATGGAAACCTCAAGGCCACTGGATATTTGAAAATGCTACATGATGATTTGTTTCCCTCTTTATGCACTGAAGCTGGCACGTTCCCTGAGTTTTTCCAGCAAGGCCAGTTGAATGGCCCCCAAGGTCTCCCGATCTGACCCCCTTAGACTTTTATCTTTGGGGTCATCTGAAGGCAATTGTCTGTGGTGTGAAGATGTGCAGATACGAGATGTGCAGCACCTGAAACTACGGATACTGGATGCCTGTGCTGGCATTTCTCCTGCGGTGTTGCTATTAGTGTGTGAAGAGTGGGAGAAGAGGGTTGCATTGACAATCTAACACAATGGGCAGCACATTGAACACATTTTATAGGTGGTCAGAAACTTGTAAATAACTCATGAAAGAATAAAGTTACGTTGAAACCAAGAACATCATTGTTTTTCTTGTGACATTACCAATAAGTTTGATGTGTCACATGGCCCTCTTCCTATTGAAAAAGCAAACGTTTGCCCCCTCACATATACTAATGTGCCACAAACAGGACTTTAATATCACCAACCATTCCCATTTTCTTATGGTATATCCATATAAATGGCCCACCCTGTATATGTTACACCCTCTGAGTTGGATACTTGGATATGTCCACATATGTGAGCTGTCCTGGGTTCAAATTACTTTGGACACAGACGAGCCAAGGTGGCATTTATGCCAGTTACTAGTTCTTACTTATTTCACACGAAAAAAGAGTGGTCACATATGTATTAAGCTGCTTTCACATAGAAAGCCTGATGTTCTGAAACCCACTCCTTTCTCTGGTTTGTGCTGTGGAATAATGATGTCCTTTTGGCATTGAGCAAAATGCAGCCTTTCTGCTGCTTTTAGGGGTCATCACAGCAGTTCATCTGCCTCCTAGCATCCCTAGCATCCTCCTCTGTCACACCAACCCTCTGCATGTCCTCTATTTTAGAACATCCATTAACCTCCAATAAAAGTATTTGAAACTAATGAAATATTTATTATTGTTCATAACTATTTTGAACAATTCAAAAAAGTTGTTTCTGCACATCTGGATGTGTTTTTTTAATTGTCTCGTGGATGAAGCACATATATGAAGTTTTTGCCACTGCCAAAAGTTTTGATCACAACACTGTTGCCTCACAGATACAACGTTCTGCCATCATACATAACTGATATGCCTATTATGAATGTTTATAATAAGTCATGACTAATGTATTAATGTACTAATTAATGTACTAGTGACAAGGACAGAATTATTAAACAGAAAGCAAAACTTCATTTAGTCAGCAACAGAAAACAAAGTCCATCAATATAAACAGAAGTCACACTGAGGATATAAATAGCAACAGTGGAAGACTCAATGGACAAGGTGCTATATTGTACACACACAGAAGTTACAAACCAACCTGGAAATATCTTCTGAAAGTACGACACTCAAAATTTATTGTATACAGACACTGAAGAATGAAACCAATTTAAACCGCACCCAGCAAATGTATTACAAATGTATTACTAAGGATTATCACAGCAAATCTGCCACAAAATAACAGATAAAATTCACAAGCAATCATTTTTGATTGGCTAAAAAGAACTGTATGACTAAAAACACCATGACCGAAATATAAATAAAATATTAAAACAACTCAGAAAATCTTAAACCTATTTAATCAAGCAGTAGAACAGATATATGCTGTCCAAATGTGACACAATTACATGATGCTAATGAGTTTAGGGCATTACATGTATCTTAGAAAACAAGTTAATCTCTTTTAATCATGGGTGTGTTTCGTTTCTATCCACCACCATTATTGAATCTGCTTTATCAGCTTCCTGGTATGCTATGCAATCGCTACCTATTGCTCCTGCAGCAATGCCTACAGCTACACTCAATCCAACACCAATTAATATTACCCCAGCTGCTCTCATTCCAGGGCTTAATGGTATTTCTAAACCCTTCACTATTTTAACTGTAACTTTAAAAACAAATCTGTGAACTAATGTATTATTCTACTAGTGACTCCAAGGTAAGAATATTTTTTAAAAATACAAAACTTTATTTATTCAGGAATAGAAAACAAATCCCAGCATAACCCAATTACATAGGGTTATACTGTACATACAAGTTGCAAACCAACCTGGAAATATCTGCTTCAAGTACAACACTCAACATTTAATGTATGCAGACACTGAAGAGTGAAACCATCTTAAACCATAGCTAGCAGGACAAATTTTTTACTGAGGATTATCACAGCAAATTTTCCAAAAACTAAGAGATAAAATTAACAAGCAATTGTTTTTGATTGTCTAAAAGGAAATATAGGAATTAAAAAGGCAAAGACAGAAATACTGGAATAACACAAAAAAGCTTTAAACCTATATAGACATTGTAAGTAGCCTAAGAAAAGCAAAGTTATGAAGCAGTAGAACAGATAAATGCTGTCCAAATGTGACGCTATAAAATGGTGATAATGAGTTTAGAGTATTACATGTTTCTTAGAAACATGTTAATCTCTTTTAATCAGGTGTGTGCTTCGTTTTGTTTCAGTGTTTGTGAGAGTACTTACTGCTTCTACAGCTAGTTCACCAAGAGCCTCAGCTGTGTTCATAACTGCCTCCATTATTGAATCTGCTTTATCAGCTTCACGATATCCTACACAACCCCCACCTAAACTGTCTCACCTGGGACTCTCCACCCCCATCTGCCTCTGGATCAAGGACTTCCTGACAAATAGACCACAGTCTGTCAGACTCGGCCCCCACCGGTCCAGCACCATCACACTCAGCACCGGGTCTCCACAAGGATGTGTTTTGAGTCCCCTCCTGTTTACGCTCTACACATCCGACTGCTCCCCTACCCATCTCTCAAACACCATCATAAAGTTCGCGGATGACACCACAGTGGTTGGACTCATCTCAAGGGGGGATGAGTCGGACTACAGAGATGAGGTCAACAGACTGACTGAGTGGTGTTCAGTTAACAACCTCCAACTGAACACCACGAAAACTAAAGAACTTATCTTGGACTTCAGGAAGGGCAGAGCAGACCCGGCCCCACTTTACATTCACGGGAGCTGTGTGGAGAGGGTACACTCCATGAGGTTTCTGGGCGTGCAGATATCTGATGACCTCTCCTGGACTGCAAATACTACAGCGGTGGTTAAAAAGGCCCAGCAGCGTCTCCACTTTCTGAGAGTGCTCAGGAGGAACAACCTGGAGGAGAGGCTGCTGGTGACATTTTACAGAGCCACCATAGAGAGCATCCTAACGTACGGCATAACAACATGGTATGCAGGGTGCTCAGCTGCAGACAGGAAAGTACTGCAGAGGGTCATCAACACAGCCCAGAAGATCACTGGCTGCTCTCTGCCCAGCCTGGAGGTCACTGCAAACTCTCGGTACCTCAGCAGAGCTGGCAATATCATCAAGGACCACTCTCACCCCAGCAACCAACTGTTTAAACTATTACCGTCAGGCCGACGGTACAGGTCACATAAAACCAGGACAAACAGATTCAGGGATAGCTTCTTTCCCAGAGCTATCACCGTAGTAAATAAGCACAAAAACAATTGAACCTATTCCATACCGTCACTGTCATTATATTATGCTGCTATTCATACTGTCATTATATTAATGCTGCTATCCTGTATATATTGTACATACTATTGTTTGAGTACTTACGATTGTTTTTTTTTCTGTACTTTTTATATTTTACATTTATATTTATTATTGAAACTTGCACCAAGGGAGTGGCACTCCAATTTCGTTGTACTCTGTACAATGACAATAAAGGCTATTCTATTCTATTCTATTCTATTCTATTGCTCCTTCAGTAGCAGCAAGGCCTGCAACCACACCCAATCCAACACCAGCTATTGGAAGTTTTGCTTGTACCACTCCTACCACTACAGGGTTTAATGCTGTTTTCAGTATTGGAATAACAGCTGCAATCATTATTGGCACACCAAGCAGTGCTCCCAACAACATCCCTGTGGTAACACCAGAAGCCATCTTGAGAGCATTGTAGACTCTGTTCTTTGCCTCCTCTCTGATTTCTGCCCATGACATGACTCCTGATGATGATCTAATGCTCTCTTGCTGTTGTTGTATTGCCTTCTCCACTTCTTGTAGCATCTCATTTGTGTAACAACCTCCGTCGTTGTTCCTCACCATCTCTTTTATTGTGTTGAGCAGCTTTTCCCTCTGCAGCTTGTTGTTTCTGTATTCATGCTGTAGGTTTTTGTTGTTCCAGTGTTTGTTATCAAAGACATGGCAGCGCCCACCACATCTCTCTAACAACTCAAGTAGACGGTTATTGCTCCTGCAAAACTCTTCAATCTGCGTTCCTTCAGGAAGATCGTCACCACGAGTGAAGACAAGCACAGCATATCTGAAAGCTTCTTCAGAAAAAGACTCTATGATTTTGGTAATAACCTCAATCTCTTGATCTGTGAATCTATCCACTTTCAGTAAAATAAGAAAAGTGTGAAGTCCAGGAGAACACTCTACGACACTCTTTGCAATCTCATTTCTCAAACCCTCTTCAGACTTGCGATTGTCAAAGAAACCAGGAGTGTCAATTATAGTAACAGATGTTCTATTCACCACTTTGGTAGCTTTCTTACACTGACTTGTTCCAGGGTTTGCAGTATAACCTATCTTAAACACCTCTTCCGTCTCTCCAAATATGGTGTTGGCCAAGCTGCTTTTCCCACTTCCAGTTTTTCCCAGCGTGACAATCCTCAGGGGATCTGCACATAAGAGAATAATTACTTCCTTTTTTTTTTTTTTCAATATTTGGCATACTTCTCTGTTTCATATCACACACAACAGCCTTGGTTCGTTCTTGCTGTATGGAGGACCACAAGAGCCACGCGCATCGGAATAAAGAATTCTGTGCTTAAATAATAAATTGTAGAATAAATTCTGCATTTGTAAATGCCACGTTAATAAACTGATTTTCCAAATGCTTTTTAAAATGGCGATTCCACTCCTCATTTCAAAATCCATTTCCCTTAGTAGTTGGATTAGCAACTTTGTTTTAAAAACCCTGCTGCAAGGTAAATTAGCCACACCGTGAGATGCAAGGAGCTAAAAAGAGTTTAGCAAAAAATGCCTAAAAATAAAAGAAAATATATCTCACCTTCCATGATCAAAAAGGAAGTTAATGTAGTGTCACAAGAATTCAGGTTAATATCAGCACGTCCGTTTTCTGTTGTTGTCGTCTTTGTTGTCTAACTAGACTCTGACATGACACTTATTTTCGTTTCACTTCTGACTTGGCTGCACTCCCAGGATTCTTTTTTTCTTTTGTAGACAGGTTGTGAACAAAATGAACATCTGTGTGAGCAAAGAAAAATTAAAATTCCAGTTTGTACAGAGCAAAATGTTTTCTTTACGTTTCATCAGAAAGCAGACATGTCGGTGTGAACAGTTCTCATCTTGGCTGAATTTTGTCTGCCGTCTCCTCTCAGCTCTGATCTTATAGCTATTGCGTAGTCACATGACTCAGCTGCACTGAGAAGAGTTATGTAGATGTGATGGAAGGTCTTATGGCTCACCTCACTAAAAAAAGAGCTCAAGGGGCTCTTCGGATTTTTTGTTTCTTAAATTAGTACTAAACATAAATTATGTCTAAAATTAATTACCAATGTATAAAAGATACATTATATTATATTTAAAAACAAATAACCATCACAAATTGATAAAAAAGGATCCAATGTTTGATCTGTGTGAGTAAAGACTAAAACTGGACTTGAAAAACTTAATATTGTTAAAAGTTTTAAAGTGAACATCTAAAAAAATGTTCTCTACATGTTTCTCTTTCCACTGCTACAGAGCATGAAAGCAGTGGGTAATCAGTCTGTGAAGGTTCTCAGTCATCCAGGTCATTGTAGTCAAAGGAGCTTGCAAAGAAAAGCGTCTGGACTTCTTTAAGTTGCTTGAAGACGTTTCACCTCTCATCCGAGAAGCTTCTTCAGTTCTAAGGTCAAATGGTGGAGAGTCCCAGATATAAACCTAGTGGGAGTGTCCCCCCACAGAGGGACAAAAGGACCCCCTGATGATCCTCTAATCGCCTGAGCCAAGGTGTGAAACTGGGCGTGGGTCCAAATCAGCCAGAGTTTCGGGTGTGTTCATTGTGAAACCTGGCCCCACCCCAGGTTTCACAATGAACACACCCGAAACTCTGGCTGATTTGGACCCACGCCCAGTTTCACACCTTGGCTCACACCTTGACCTCAGAACTGAAGAAGCTTCTCGGATGAGAGGTGAAACGTCTTCAAGCAACTTAAAGAAGTCCAGACGCTTTTCTTTGCAAGCTCCTTTGACCAGTGGGTAATCAGGTTTCCAACTAAAACGCTGACATTCATTTTTATGTATTTGAATGCCTGCCAAAACATTTTGATCAGAACAGCCAAAGAATCAGATAAAAAGTGAAATAATCTGATCAGTCCTGTTTTCTTTTGTCTATACCAAGATATCAACATTTTAAAAACAACCCTAAATTTTTCTTAAACTCTTTAAAGCTGAATATTGGCGTCAGGAGAGGATACATTTCTTAAAGTGTTTTTGTAGTTGACTAACAGACTGTTCCGGCCGTACTTGCTAAAACAACAGGCTTCTTTAAATTAATTACACAACATCATATTTTATACCTTAATGTGAAAGAAATCTGATTTGAGCATAAATCTGATTTTTAAACTATTAGATCTTTATTTACTGCATTAAGCTCTTATAGTTTCATCAGAGATATTAAGGAAAACTATAAATTGTTTAAACAAATCATTAGTAAAGTAACCATCATTTGGTTTTATGACAGGTGTAGGTATTTCAGTGTTTTTAAGTATTTCTAAATACTGCACTCACATTCTTATACTGCAAATGATTGTTGACAATTCAATTTCTCCATTTCATTTTCTTCTTACTTCTTATTTATTTTTATTAAAAACTGTCAGGGAGAAAAATCTACACTTCTGAATACTAACCAATATTATTTTGAGATTTCAGAATTAATTGTACAAATAACTGAATATCACTAAAACATTTATTCTCATTAGAATTTACTTAGCCAGACAGTTTCCTCTCCAACTTCCAGTGGAGAGATATGCACGACAAATAAATCTTTCAGCTTTAATAAAACTCTAACTTGAATTTTGTAATCTTAATTTAAGTTTCCATGGAGCTACAAACTCTTTCAGCTGCTGGTGAGTTTTAGTGCAGCCAAGGACAGAAACAGAAAGTGAAACAGAGCTACAGTCAGAGTCCGACAGCAGAGAGGAAACACCGACATCACAGTCTGCCATTAATTATAAGCTTCAGGCACAACTACCGCTGATTACCTTCATCATGGATGGTAAGTTAGTTAACTTCTTTTTTATGCACTGAGCAATGAATTTAGACGTACACAGACATGCATACAAGTGCCTGTAGTATCATTCAGCACCAGTGTAAACAGTCTGATTATTTTCAAGTCTTTCTTAAAGCAGTGCAAACGTGTTCATACCTCAAAGGATGATTAACATTAAATCATTCCTCCATATCTAATCTTATTTATACTGTTATAGCTAACAGGCTACACAGTGGGCTGTTTTGACATCCTAGCTAAAACATGTTCCTCGCTTTGGTTATGCTCATTTCTCCTCAGTGTGCTATGGCAGCCATCTTAGATACACAGTAAGTGTTTCATTTAGGAGGAGCACTGAAGATAAAAAAAATTTTTTTTTTGGAGGGTGGGGGTGGGGGGGTATTAATCCACTTTTTTACCATTTCACTAAAATATGAACCTTTATATTTTGTAAGTTAAGATTTTAAGTAAAAGAAATTGTAGAAAATTATTGTGAACACATTTTAGCATAAAGTTAAACGTGAGCTTTATTTGGACAAAAAAGCACATAGAAAAACAGAAGAAACAAGTAAGAGTGTGTTTTATGTATACCTAAAGTATAGTAAGTAAATATAATCTAAATATGAATAATATAAGTAGATGGTTGAATAGATAAACAGATAGTGGAGGGGGCGGGGGGGGAGGGGGGGGGGTTATTATGCCCACTGATATTAACCTGTTGCTGCAGGAATAATAATGCTGGTGGAGCTTTGCCTTATGTTTCCTCTTCCTGATTAGCCTTTACTAATGTCCCTTTTTTTAATGTTTTAAATATTTTTAGTTAATCTTTACACATAATAATAAAAGCAATTATTATTTAGATTAAACTTAATGTAAAGAGAGTCAGTACTCCAGCATGTCTGTATCTAAACAAAAAGTAGTTAACTAAATCAAAGAACAACTGACATTGAATAGTTTATAAAATAAAGAATATATCTGTATAAAACAATTGAATGTCAAATACAATCCATCATCATTCTGTACCCACACATAAATTCTTTTAAATGTATGACCTTCACTTTGAAGCGTCCTTGAATTCATCCATGTTGTTAAAACAATTTCAATCATTCCTAGAAGCTTGGCAAAATAAAGCAACTGGACTTCTCCAGGAGACTTCTTTAGCTCCAATAATTAAATAACAACTCCAGCTGCTTGCTGTCCAAGTTTCTCAGTCTACCATGAGCTGGACGACTGAGGACGTACACAGACTTGTCCGATTATTATTGCCATTACTACCCAAACCTTCAGTGCTTTAAACACTTTGGCTAAAGACCATCCCAGAGAAACATCAAGTGTAATCTCAGTTACATGATGAATATAGTTATGAATTTCTGTCCAATATACTTGCATTTCCAGGCATGTCCACAATGAGTGTAACATTGTGGACATGCCTTTCGCAACGCGAATATAGTTTTTGTGTGTGTCACACCTTACATGTAAGTATGGTTTTGATTTCTTCTGGTTGTGTGGTAGGATGTTATCATTAATCCGCTGTGTGTAAAGAACTTTAGTAGGTGGTAAAACACACTGGGACAGTAAGACTAGTGAATTATTTGAGTGAAAGGTGGTGTTAAATGGAAATATATCTATCAAAACAGCTCAGTGGGAAGAAAAAATAAAACAAAACAACCAAAAACTGAAAGTTGCCATGTGGACAGGAATAAGAATAATTGAATAGAATAATTCTTTAATTGTCCCACAAGGAGAAATTTGGGTGTAACAGCCTCAAGAAAGACACAAACAAACAGTACACAAGACACAGAACAGAAACATACACAATTTTTACATATTTAATAAAGTTAAACAGGAACCAAAACACAGAGCTGCAAAACTGGAACTCACTTTAAGTGACACCATCTGCTAAAAACAGGAATCAAAAACCAATAAAGGAGACAATTTACAAACAGCACAATTAGGCCTACAGTCAGACAAGTGTTAAAAGTGTAACTAATCTTTTTTCTTCTAGTTCCAAACACAACGAGGATCGTCCTGCTGGGGAAAACTGGAGCTGGGAAGAGCAGCCTCGCTAACACTATATTAGGAAGGAATGAGTTCAAAGTCCTACATTTTTCAGACTCACAAGCAAATGTTTGTATAGCAAAGTCTGGATCTGTCGTTGGAAGAAATCTCACTTTGATTGACACTCCTGGTTTTTTTAGCCCAGGACGTTCAGAGCAGGAGCTGAAGCATGAGATACAAAGCTGTGTCACAAAGTGTCCTCCTGGTCCTCACGCTTTCATTATTGTGCTCAGAGTGGAGAAATTCACAGAGCAGGAGACGGCTGTCATCAGGAAACTGCAGGAGTGTTTTTCAGCAGAGGTATTTAAATATTCTACAGTTGTCTTCACGGATGGTGACCAGTTACCTGACAGAATGAGCATCAAGGAGTTCATCACAAATAATAAGCCTCTGAAAGATTTGGTAGACAAGTGTGGTGGTCGGTGCCACGTTGTAGATAATAAGTACTGGAAAAACCAGCAGGACGAGTACAGGAACAACCAGTTCCAGGTGACACAGCTGGTCAACACAATACAGAACATGCTGATGGAAAATGAAGGAGGCAGCTACACCACTGAGATGCTGAAAGACTGGCAGAGACAACAAGAAGAGCGCAGTAAACCATCATCATTATCAGCCTCTCTCCACAGAGTCTACAGACTTTTGACCAAATACACAACCAAAAAATCTGTCAAAGTCTTGGTAGGTGTAGCTGTGATCCTTGGTGCACTGCTTTTTTTAAAAAGTGTGACCACATCGCAGAGCACTGCAGCAACTGCAACGTAAAACACACACACTGATGTCACAGAGAGAGAAAAAGAAAGAACAAAGATTTTTACATGAACTTTGTTCTGTGTGTTTATTTTATTTTATAAGATTGTAGATTTGTGTCACGCAAGTGATTTGAATTGTCATGAACAGGTCTACTAAATAACAGTATTGTTTGAACTATGCAGTGTTTCCAAATATTTTCTGCATCTTTGTTTATCACATTTGAACATTTTACTTAATGTGGTGTATACACATGTACCTGTTTATTTATTCATTATTAGGAAAATAAACCTTTAAACAAACTGTTTTTGTTGATCACATAAACCAAGAAAGGAACAAAAATGGAAATAATCTTTTGACCTTTTAAAGGAGGTCAAAAGAGTCTATCTAGTATATCTAGTTATACTTATTTTAAACAGTTTAAAGACTACATAAATCTTCATCTTTAAAAAGCGTGTTAGTAAAAAAATCAGCTCTTCTAATAAAGCACAGTTTATTATTAGCATTTATCAAAAGAAGCCTTTTACCTCTGACGTCAACAAGACTTTAGCGTCCTCCAGTCTTGGTCCAGCTGCAGTCTTCAGTGTATGCTATCTGCGGTTTAAAGTAAGACTTGTACATGCATGTTGGACTAGTGGGTTTGCTCGTTCTTTAGGGTGCAAGAGGTCCTCAAATTTTGGATGAAGTATAATTAGAATATTGCCTAGGTTACATACAGATAATTAGTATCTCTTCTGTGGGTCGCTAATAGTTATTTCAGTTTTCACTTACTCAGAGAGAGAGAGAGAGCGAGAGAGAGAGAGAGAGAGCGAGAGAGAGAGAGAGCGAGAGAGAGAGAGAGAGAGAGCGAGAGAGAGAGAGAGCGAGAGAGAGAGAGAGAGAGAGATAGATACCACTGCTGGGTAAAAAATAAATGAATTGGTTTAATGTGCGCGTGCTTTAGTAACTGACCTTTTTATTTATAAATGCTGTGTTATTGTTGAAAAACTATTTCCAGCACTGAGTAATTTTAATGATTTCAGTTTATTTGGTTTGATTGTGTTATCTCAGTGACACTGTTTTTGGCAGATTCTAAAGTGGATCAGAAACCATATATTACAAATGGTTAACTCGTGGCTCATGCTGTGTGCATTCACCAAGATTTTCTTTTTTTAAAATATTGACATGTGCCAGTTTATTTTTGCTGTATTTCAAAAGCCTGTCTTATCTCCACACATGACATTTTCATCGAGGTGAAGGAACAAGTTTAGGAAAACAATAAACGTTGAGAGGAAGACAAACAAGATAACAAGATTAAAGATTTCATTGCCCTCACTTCAGATTTACTGTAAAAGTGTTAAGGTCTCATTTTACTTTCCTTTTTTTGTCACAAATAAAGAGCTGATAATATCGATTTTCTTTTCCTATGGTTGTGTTTCCTCCTGCACTCGTTCCATCTCCAGTTTTTCCAGCAACAAAAATAATTTTTTAGTCTGTGTTATTTTTTTAATGTTAATGTTGGCCATTAACATCCATCCATCCATTCGCATCCGCTTATCCTTTTCAGGGTCGCGGGGGGCGCTGGAGCCTATCCCAACTGTCATAGGGCGAGAGGCGGGGTACACCCTGGACAGGTCGCCAGTCTGTCGCAGGGCCAACACACATGGACAGACAACCATTCGCACTCACATTCACACCTATGGGCAATTTGGATTAACCAATTAACCTATCCCCACTAAGTGCATGTCTTTGGTCAGTGGGAGGAAGCCGGAGTACCCGGAGGGAACCCACGCAAACACGGGGAGAACATGCAAACTCCACACAGAAAGACCCCGGCCTGGTGTTGGAATTGAACTCAGGACCTTCTTGCTGTGCGGCAACAGTGCTAACCACCGTGCCACCGTGCGGCCATTAACATAGCATTGTCAATTTAAAATTATTCATTTATTCATCTTCCGGAAGAGAGAGCCGTGCACAGCCCAAAGCCAGTTGCAGATTTCTAGCATTAGAAGCCAAAAATGTGTATCACATAGGTGTTATTTTGGTCATAAGCACGTCACACATAGTTTAGATCAATGTGTGTGTGTGTGTGTTACTTAGTTACGCTTTTTCTGTCTGGTTTCCTGTTCTTAATATATTGCCTCTGCAGCTCTGCACTTCCTGTATTTCTAGTCTGGCTGAGAATTTGGTTTGTGAGTAAAAGCTGGCCTTCTTTTATACAGGCCTTTATTATTAAAATGCACAAAACAATATAATCAGAAAATAAGCACTAAGAATATATATTTATTCTTTAACACCAGTTACTGAAATGGGCAGAAGGAAACCCGAACGAAAGAAGGGAAAGTCAAAGCAGCGCTTCTGTAATGTAGCCCTGGGAAAAAAATAATAACAATCTTGACAAATCAAAGTTACATACTGATCAAAAAGTGCTGCCCGATTTTCAAACAAAGTGGCCAATAGGAGGCTTCTGTAGCTCCAACCTATGAATACTGTTTACTACCAGGTAAAATAATTAAACATACGTCACACAATAAACACATACCAGCAATCGATGGAGAGAAGGCTTCAGACGAAACGATCCGCAGGTGATCTATACAAAGACATGAGGAGCATTAGTCAACAAGAATATGGCCAGTTAGGACAACAGGGACACGTGACTCCTACCTGTGACAGCTGGGAAGGTCAGGTGATCAGAAACCCGGGTTTGATCTGGATGTGCACAGAAACAAGTGATCGATGGAGGGATGCTCAGATGACAGCTAATATTTATACTAGCAATGTAACTGGCCACTAACCAGTGATTGAAAATGCAATGTTAATGTCTCCCCAGGTTCTCTCCAGGTACTCCAGTATCTGAGAGCTACTGTATTAATGTACTGATGACTCCAGGGACAGAATTAAACCAAAGGCAAAACTTTATTTTGTCAGCAACAGAAAACAAAGTCCATGGATACAAACCGAAGTCACACTGGGGGAGAAAACAGGAATAATGGAAGACAAAAGGATGTCAGGATGAAGGGCTCCACATACACAGACGTTGATTAGAGGAATGGGGAAATTTATTGTACACATGTACTGAAAAATGAAACCAATTTAAAACCACACCCAGCAGCATGAATTATTACAAATGTATTATTAAGGATTATCACAGCACATTTACCACAAAACAACAAGTGAAATTCACAAGCAACCAAGCAAGACTTGCCTTAGCCAAACAAAGTAATCAAGAATTAATACAGATATGTGCTGTTCAAATATGACACTTGGTAATAAAATGATGATAAGGAGTTTAGAGCATTACACGTGTCTTGAAATGTGTTCATCTTTTTCTAAATGATTAACACGTTCTGTTTCAGGGTTTATGAGAGTTCTTCCTGCTTCTACAGCTAGTACACCAGGAGCCTCAGCTGTGTTTACAACTGCCTCTATTATTGAATCTGCTTTATCAGCTTCACGATATCCTATGCAACCTCCACCTATTGCTCCCGCAGTAGCAGCAAGCTGTGCAACTGTATCTAATTTAACACCAGTCGTTGGAAGTTCTCCCTGTGTTGCCACTCCTGTCACTACGGCACTTGCTGGTATTTTTACTGGTATTTTCAAAGTCCTCGGCATTTTAACAACGTTTGCAATCATTCCCGGCACACCAAGCAGTGCTCCCAACAACAGCCCTGTGGTAACACCAGCAGCCATCTTGAGAATATTGTAGACTCTGTTCTCTGCCTCCTCTCTGATTTCTTCCTGTGACATGTTTCTTGATGACGATCTAATGCTCTTGCTGTTGTTGTATTGCCTTCTCCACTTCTTGTAGCATCTCATTTGTGTAACAGCCTCTGCCATTGTTCCTCACCATCTCTTATTGTGTTGAGCAGGTTTTCCCTCTGTAGCTTGTTGTTTCTGTATTCATGCTGCGGGTTGTTGTTCCAGTATTTGTTATCAAAGATGTGGCAGCGCCCACCGCATCTCTCTAACAACTCACGTAGACGGTTGTTGCGCCTGCAAAACTCTTCAATCTGCGTTCCTTCAGGAAGATTGTCACCACGAGTGAAGACAAGCACAAAGCTTCTTCAGAAAAAGACTATGATATTGGTAATAACCTCATTCTCCTCATTCTCAGGATCTGTGAATCTCTCCACTTTCAGTAAAATAAGAAAAGCGTGAGGTCCAGGAGAACACTCTACGACACTCCTTGTAATCTCATTCCTCAGAGCCTCTTCAGACGTGCGATCGTCAATTATAGAGACAGATGTTCCATTCACCAATCTGGTAGCTTCTCTACACTGACTTGTTCCAGGGTTTTCAGCATGACCCATCTCAAACACCGTCTCTCCAAATATGGTGTTGGCCAAGCTGCTTTTCCCCATTTCCAGATTTTCCCAGCAAGATAATCTTCAAGTGTTCTGCAAATAAGAGAATATTTCTTTTTAAAAAGTATTTTAGTCCCAGTCAAAGTTAATCTGACTAAATACAAATTTCACTTATTAAATCATGATTTCATATATAAGGGGAGAAACCAAACATGCAAACATACTTAGTTTTCTTTATTTACAGCTCTTTTTACATAGAAATGTTTTGAGCTGATAAAATGAGGCATTCTTCTACGTTACAGTACTCGAGTGATCACAACATTTTGAAAACTGTTTTTGTCCTCACCAATTATAACTTTAAGATCTGACAGATGATATAAAGGAAGTGTACTTCACAATGAAAGCTTAGATCCTGGACAGTCTGAGGTGCAACCTGGCAGCATCAGATGGACCGAAACATAACGTCACAGAGGTGTTCTATTGGATCTAGATCAGGTGAGAAGACTCTAGGAATTCACACTATAGGAGGGAAAAATGTCAGTGGTCGCCACCATTCCTGTTTGCAAGTTTAACTGTTATCCCTTTAGAGCACCTGTTATTAAATTTCATTAATATCAGTGTAGCTGAAACTGATTAACAACACCTATATTGACACCTTAGTCTAGGAGCAGTCCCAAAGGTGACAGGGTATCATAAATGCCTATGGGTCCATACACAATAACCTAGTCGAAGAGTCACTGACTCGTTCCCATATCCCAAGGAGGTTCAAGAACTTCATTCTCGACTGTTACGGCAATTTTAGCCTGAAAGTCTCTACAAGGAAAATTACTTTAGTATTAGCACAAGCTTGAGAAAGAGATTATCATGAGGTGCACCCTATCTATAAAATATGAACATGTTACTAAAGGCCGCTGAAGTTGAGCATAGAGGATCCCTTACTTAGTGTGGCATTAGACTGCCACCTATTATGGCCTTCATGGATAACCAGTAGGACGACAGAGTACCAAGGTGGAGCATGCTCCAGCACCCCACAAAGGGACTCCAAGAAGACTGGGTACTCTGAGCTGTCTTCCGATGAAACTACAGACTGTCACGACCGGGTGGCCAGACACAGGTAAGTGGACTCAAATGCAGACACCACACGGCGGCTCGGAGGTATAGTGCAAACGAACAATTTATTTGGCACTCAAAAATGGCACACCATGGACGAGGTATAAGAAACAAAAACGCTAATCGTGAACTAAGGGCGAGAGGGAAAACATAGACCTCTGAACATTGGCTACCTACTAACAAAGTTTCTGATTATGGTACTAAGAATCTGTAGCTACACACCCACTGTGATTAGCAAGGGCTAGCAGATAAGCTGTCACCAGGAATGCAGAGAAAGTAAACAAGTCTTGGCTAGACCATCTCCAAAATAATTGTTAAACCAATAAACAAGAATCACACTGCATGTGCAGCAGCAAAGCCAAAAGGAAATAGTCTCTTTATCGGGCTGGGCACGTTATTTGGGATTTTCCGGAGCAGGCATACAAGGTACAGGGTCACAGGGTTTCTCTGAGTCACTGTAATGAAAGGAGCGTAGAGTCAATGCGTGCCCCACGCAGCAGTCCAAGAAGTGGTGGCAACAAAATACACAGACTTACTTGTCTGGGTTGACGGCGAGGCTAGGAGGGGATTAGTGGTCCGAGTGAGGCTAAACCAGTTCGTGTACACTCACTGTGAAGTGTAGGGCAGGGAGGCAGGCAGGTGAATGGCGCCGAGAATAGTAGCAGGCCAGCGACGGGGAGTGAGTGGTTACAGGCAGCAAGATCCAATCCACTGTGAAGCTGCAGAGGCAAGTAGACAGGGTTAGCGTGACAAAAACAGGGTTTACCGAGCTATGACTCTCACTAACGTGGGTTAGCTGACGTTCCAACAAGGAATGTTTGAGAACGCTGGTCTTAAGAGCCTCCCAACAAATTACACACAGGTGCCACAAACAAGGGGTGTGGTGACTCTGCCCAGTGATGGATTTACTGACACGCAAGAAAACACAGCACTCACCCGGACCATGACACAGACGACAATCAGGATCTGTTTCCCAACCCAAAGGCGCAGGGAACAAACCCTCTCGTCCACCGGGAGAAACCCCAACGTATAGGCAGTAAGCCGAGGGGATACTAGGATACCCACCCCAGCCCGCCGCTTCTCACCAAGGGCAACTCCAGACTGAGACAGAGTCCAGCCCCTCTCCAGGAGACTGGTGCTAGAGCCCAAGGCCGTGTGTTGAGGTCAGCCTGACTAGCCAGTACCTCTCAACCTCACGCACTAATCCAAGCTCCTTCCCCACCAGAGAAGTCACTTCCACTTTCCAGTCACTAAATGTGTGCAAGCTGTACAAACCACAGGGGGAAGTTTTTGTATAGATACATTTTACATATTGCAGCAATGAAGCAACTCAAAATTGTTTGACAGGAATTTTTGATGCCTATATTTCCTCTTTGTTCAGATTGTACCAAATGCTGAGAAAAACATTGTTATGTTAATAATGAAGAGAAATTGTTAGAGGAAGAGATCCAACAAGGACATAAACAAAAATACAGGGAGTGCAGAATTATTAGGCAAATGAGTATTTTGTCCACATCATCCTCTTCATGCATGTTGTCTTACTCCAAGCTGTATAGGCTCGAAACCCTACTACCAATTAAGCATATTAGGTGATGTGCATCTCTGTAATGAGAAGGGGTGTGGTCTAATGACATCAACACCCTATATCAGGTGTGCATAATTATTAGGCAACGTCCTTTCCTTTGGCAAAATGGGTCAAAAGAAGGACTTGACAGGCTCAGAAAAGTCAAAAATAGTGAGATATCTTGCAGAGGGATGCAGCAGTCTCAAAATTGCAAAGCTTCTGAAGCGTGATCATCGAACAATCAAGCGTTTCATTCAAAATAGTCAACAGGGTCGCAAGAAGCATGTGGAAAAACCAAGGTGCCAAATAACTGCCCATGAACTGAGAAAAGTCAAGCGTGCAGCTGCCAAGATGCCACTTGCCACCAGTTTGGCCATATTTCAGAGCTGCAACATCACTGGAGTGCCCAAAAGCACAAGGTGTGCAATACTCAGAGACATGGCCAAGGTAAGAAAGGCTGAAAGACGACCACCACTGAACAAGACACACAAGCTGAAACGTCAAGACTGGGCCAAGAAATATCTCAAGACTGGTTTTTCTAAGGTTTTATGGACTGATGAAATGAGAGTGAGTCTTGATGGGCCAGATGGATGGGCCCGTGGCTGGATTGGTAAAGGGCAGAGAGCTCCAGTCCGACTCAGACGCCAGCAAGGTGGAGGTGGAGTACTGGTTTGGGCTGGTATCATCAAAGATGAGCTTGTGGGGCCTTTTCGGGTTGAGGATGGAGTCAAGCTCAACTCCCAGTCCTACTGCCAGTTTCTGGAAGACACCTTCTTCAAGCAGTGGTACAGGAAGAAGTCTGCATCCTTCAAGAAAAACATGATTTTCATGCAGGACAATGCTCCATCACACGTGTCCAAGTACTCCACAGCGTGGCTGGCAAGAAAGGGTATAAAAGAAGAAAAACTAATGACATGGCCTCCTTGTTCACCTGATCTGAACCCCATTGAGACCCTGTGATCCATCATCAAATGTGAGATTTACAAGGAGGGAAAACAGTACACCTCTCTGAACAGTGTCTGGGAGGCTGTGGTTGCTGCTGCACGCAATGTTGATGGTGAACAGATCAAAACCCTGACAGAATCCATGGATGGCAGGCTTTTGAGTGTCCTTGCAAAGAAAGGTGGCTATATTGGTCGCTGATTTGTTTTTATTTTGTTTTTGAATGTCAGAAATGTATATTTGTGAATGTGGAGATGTTATATTGGTTTCACTGGTAAAAATAAACAATTGAAATGGGTATATATTTGTTTTTTGTTAAGTTGCCTAATAATTATGCACAGTAATAGTCACCTGCACACACAGATATCCCCCTAAAATAGCTAAAACTAAAAACAAACTAAAAACTACTTCCAAAAACATTCAGCTTTGATATTAATGAGTTTTTTGGGTTCATTGAGAACATGGTTGTTGTTCAATAATAAAATTATTCCTCAAAAATACAACTTGCCTAATAATTCTGCACTCCCTGTAATAGCTAAACTGAGTGTTTGCATTTTTTTTTATTCTTACATAAAATTAATGTTATAGATTAGTCTTTTTAAATGTACTTACCAAGGTGTTTGTATATCCTGGCCATGTCTGTCTTTTACGGGCAGTTGATGTGTGATTTTCTGTCTCTGCTGATGTTCTGCTTTTCAATAGTATAGTTTCATCTTTATCCTTCTGAACTGTTTGTATCTGTGGAAACGTGGCAGAAATGTGAGGCAAACAGGTCAGAAGGAAACAGAAAAAGTCAAAAAGACAGGTTGAACAAACACTGAAACATTTTTTTCTTCTTTGCCTCGTCCGTCCCCCTTTGTCCTTTGATAGTGATGTCTTGTCATTTGTGTCACACAGAGCATCAGTGGTGCCTTTAGAAATCTGTTCTTTCTGCACTCGAAGTCTTGACACAATCCATAATTGGTTGGTTTAAACTCAATTCAATTCAATTCAATTCAAATTTATATAGCGCCAAATCACAACAAAAGTCGCCTCAAGGCGCTTTATAGATACAGAGAAAAACCCAACAATCATATGACCCCCTATGAGCAAGCACTTTGGCGACAGTGAGAAGGAAAAACTCCCTTTTAACAGGAAGAAACCTCTGGCAGAACCAGGCTCAGGGAGGGGCGGCCATCTGCTGCGACCGGTTGGGGTGAGAGAAGGAAGACTGATTATATAAGGACAAAACATGATACCATGGAGCCTTTTTATTCGGTCAAGTCAGCCTGACACAGAGAAAAACTGAATCTTGAAAATTTCTATCACACAGTTGATCATTTATCGATTTATTATCAAATGTTTGAGCTTAAAATCCAAACAGGTTCTATTAAGGTAATCAATGTGTGCCATAACGAAAGCTTTTACCATTCAGCAACAAGGTTGCGTCTTTTGAGACTAAGGGGTCTCCTTCTGTTGCTTCTAATGTCTGCAAGATCAAGGAGTACTGGGGTTCAGCCTTGATAAATCAAGTATATCTTTCACGGTTCAATTCCCTAGCCAAGCTCTGTGGGGTCATAGCTTATGTCCACAGAGCCTTGCACTTTTGGTTATCTGGCAGGGGTCGAACTGCTGTAGGATTAAAGTGGGAGGCAGTGCCCACGGCTCAGGAGTGGGTAGAGGCATTTCAGGACTTATGCCTCGCTGCCCAAGCTGGTGTGACTTTCCCTACGACAACGCTCAACCGCCTGGTTATGCGCAAGGATAAAACAACGGGGCTCTTGATGTGCTATGGCCGGATTCAATCCGTTGTGGAGGAGAGGTCCGGGGTCCCATTGATTCCCTACAAGTGTTGGTTAAGCTCTCTCCTTGCTGAGGACGCCCATCGAGTCAACCATGAAGGTGTTTCTGCCACCCTTCTTTGGATGAGGAAGAGGGGCTGGGTAGTTCAAGGTTCCAGGATCGTACGGAAGGTGATTGATTCGTGCATACGTTGCAGAAAGTGCAAGGCCAAGCTATGCACTCAGGTGATGAGTGATCTTCCTCCCGTACGCACTACGCCAGCAGCCCCTTTCGAGTACACTACTTTGGACTTGTTTGGTCCATATTTTGTCAGAGACTCAGTAAGGCGACGAGCTGTATTGCCTCAAGAGCAGTTCATGCAGACATAGTTGAAGATCTGTCAACTGAGGGCTTTCTGAATGCATACCAGCGGTTTACTGCCCTGAGGGGTCACCCCAAGAAACTCTCGTCTGACCAGGGGACCAATTTCGTGGGAGCTAAACCTGCACTGAAGGAGCTCTACGATTTCCTTGCGAGTATCCACACAGAAGAGATCCAAAGAAAGGCAGCCGTAGTTGGGTCTGACTGGATGTGGGAGTTTAGTCCTGCTCCCCACACCGGAATGGAGCAGCAGAGGCAGCTGTTCGCGTGTTGAAGAGGGCGTTGAGTAACGTTGGTGAGGATGGAAACTTGACTGCTCTGGAATTCCAAAACCCTCCTCTATTTGGCGGCCAACCTCACCAATGAGAGGCCTATCGGTGCCAGAGCTCAAGTTCAGGAAGAAATTGTAGATGTTTTGACACCAAACTCTTTGTTGTTGGGTCGGGTAGGGCCAAGAGGCGACAACATGGGTTTTGAGTTCCCTGCCTACCCATTCAGTCATCTACGTGCAGTCCAGGTGGAAGTGGACAAGTTTTGGAGACGCTGGAGCCAGTTGGCCGGGCCGCACCTGTTTGTTCGGTAAAAATGGCATGCCACGGCAAGAAATGTCTCTGTTGGGGAGCTTGTCTGGGTGGCAGATCAGAACGCACTTAGGGGCCGTTTCAAGCTGGGCTGCGTGGAGGAGGCCAACCCGTTCTCACTCCCGACACGTAAAATACTGACGATTTGTCACGTCCCTTAACTTCTCATGCTGACGCTAAAGGTACCCTTCCACGTTTTTATGCGACGCTGTGGGTTGTCAATTCATTCCAATATGAACCCGCTCGCAGCGATCAGAGACGCTTCGAGCAGAGGCTCCAGCCATCCATTTACTCCAATAATAACCCCGTCACGGCGAAACATGACGCTGTGAAGCACAATCTAACTGGAGAACCGGGGACCCTCTCCGCGAATGGGTTTTTCCCCCTAATTTAATGCTTTCTTTTAATGACATCGTTAACATTTCTCAACAAAAACACATGAAAGTATCACTGATAATTCAACAGTAAAATCGCTTCATGTTGTGGCCATCACACAGTGTTTTCCAAAGTGATTCACGAGCTGAAAGTGCGCAGATTTAACGTACATAATCCTTTGTTAGGTTTATTATTTTCATTTCACACGTAAAACACATTTATAGATTCATCCACCACTCCTGTTAGTTTTGGATGCTCTCGGCTCCAACCAATCAGACCAATTTATGCAGATGGCGCACTAATCCCGTAACTGCACACTACCCATAATCCTCAACCGCCGTTGCTATGGAAATGAAGGTAACAACAGCTTGGTGCTACCCGTTATTCCTTTATTTACTCTAAAATAATAACCAGCGATAATACGAAAATAAACTGGCCCAGTGTTTAATTATGTAATTACAAATTGCAAATTTTATTTTTTTATTTTATTTTTTACAAATTGCAATATTTATCTACAGCGCGCCTGTCCGGTTGTTCAGTCTGACGTCACTAGCCGTGTCTGGGTCTAAACTCCGCTGCAGGTCCATATATCAAACGATCACTATGGCATTACTGAGAGTTGAAAAACTGTCTAAAGTCCTTCATCTTTAATAAAATGATCAGCGTTCTGCTCTACCAGGTGTAACAATTGAGTTTAACATCCAGGCATCCATGAAAACGGAATTTATGACATTTAACGGAGTTAGAAGTTAGCAGGGAGTTAGCTCGCTAGCTTCTATCTAAATACAATATAGCATGTCCTGACTGCAGGGTTTTGGAAACAAATTAAAACTTACAGCTCTGCTATCACTTCCAGCATAAATGAAGACAGAAAACTAAACAGCATTGACGTTTGTAGGGTTACTGAAGTTGGGCTAGCTGGTATATAATGATGTGCTACGTGACCGCTAGCGACACAGCTATGTTAGCATAATATAAACAAGCTAACTTTTTTTCCACTCGATAAAAGTTAACGTGAGTGTTCTCGGTGGTCAGGAACAAATGTAATCGCATGGCAGGATGCTGTAAAAGGACCAAACTTCAGCCAGGAGAACAACTGAGATAATCCATCCACAATACGAGGTTAGTCATTCATATACTGCTGCATGGGCTGGGCTGTAGTTACATCCTAAGGTTTTAAAAACTGAGCTTAAATAAATGATTAGTGGTAATAAAAGCCGAGGGAGGTCAACAGTGATCACTGACTGTTTTAGGAGCTTTGTGAGATCAAATAGAAGAAAATACATAATGTTAACCATTCCTCGCCGTCAGTCCCCTGACCGTGGTCGGGAGACACGAGGGGAGATGCTTCCTCCAGGGCCGAAGTTTGTCCTCCTTCGGGGTTAACTCCCTTCACTTTTGTGGAGTAGTGAGGCAGACAGAAATCAGCCGAGGCACCGGAGAGTACTGAAGAGATGAGGCTTTAATAACAGTACTGCACACTTCGAAAACACACTGCATAGCCTGTAGCCCGTTAGAACACTGCTCCCGGTCGCCCTCTCTACCCATGACACACTCTCTCACTCTCTTTTCCCTCTTTCGCTCCCCGCGTCTCCTTCACGCGCATGCCCACACACACATCACATACACTCCTTACTGCACCCAGTCACACACAAGACAGCAATTCCCGCAACAATAACATTAAACATGTTAACAACACAAAAGCCATATTAAACGCAGACTACTTTAGACCCGGAAGTAGGATTCGTCGCGTCATCACTGAACAACCGGGTAGCGACATGTCAACAGATCTTAAGCAAGGCGATTGGATGGTTTTTACTGCAATGCATCTTGGGAGTCGTAGTAAATGTATCTTTCAACTCAGGGTCCTGCAGCGAATTTTTCGACTCGACACAAGGCAGATCCTAGCTAAGTAAGTTGTGATAAACTGTGGGTAATTTGCATGTTAAACTGATATTAAACTTGAAATGTTTTCACAGAGCAGTCTGTGTACCAAGAGAACTACTTCTGCAAAAGTTTATTTAATTTTTTTTTGGTGATGTATTCTCATGTGTAAGACACTTGCTTGGCCACCCAGCTAATGTTAGTACTGCTCTATTTTAGCAATGTATCTTTTCTGTAATCAATTCAGTTTTTTTTAACCCTATTCACGTAATTAACTCAATATTAACGACTTTAATCTCGTAATTGATTTTTTTTCTAAATATGGTGTAATACTGCCTCGTAATATAAGTTATTTCTTTGGTCATAAATTATTTTTGTAATCATTTAACCAAAACAGACCTGAAATGATCCCTACATGTTCCATTTTCATTTGCAGAAATGACAAAGCCAAAAACCAAACCATGCCCTTCCTGTCAGGCTCCAAACACCTGCAACAGGAAGACATGCAGTGGATGCCTGGGCAGCCTGAACCTAAAGGAGGGATTGAAAAAAAAACAAGAACAGTTTAAAAACAGTAACTGGGCTGCCTCTGTTAAAAACAACAGAAATGCGAGCAGGGTGGTTAATTCAGCCCAGTTGTCAGTAAGTTTAAAAGTTCTGATCTAATAAGTGGTTGGTCTGCTAGACAATTCTTTATTAATCACAGTTGTCAATGTTTTCTTGTATATCATGAAGTAAGAAACTAACAAGACATGTATATACACATAAAATATTAATTTATAAAAGAGCATAAATAAAAAAGTTATTCACATCAGAATAACATCACACTAAAGACATCAAACTAGAAAAAACTTGTTAAAAACTATTTTTATTTAAGCTACTTCTGATTTTTAATTTAATCGGCTATTAACTGACAGACAAAACATTTCAAGATGGATTTTATCATACATTTACAGGTTTGGTCACCATAAATACTCTTTAACTATCTACAACAATGAAACAACAAAGATGTGAAACTTAAAGGTTTGTTATACATCAATTTGCTTACATGAAAGACTGGCTGCATGTTTTTCTTTGTTGTTCTTGCAGGTTTCAAAACTACATGCCCTGGGCTACCAGCCAATTCTGTTTCTTGGACAGTTTGACCGTAAGGGCCGTATAGTAGGGGACGTGATCACTCAGATCGAACCAGCGGAAGGTGCTGCACGTGACATCCTCATGAAGATGAGGAAGCTTTATGAACACCTTCTGAGAAGTAAGATATGCTTTGTCCATTATCTGTAACCAGGTGTCCTTATCAGGTAGCCTATCCTAGCTGTCTTTGGGTGATACTCATGGTACACCCTAGATAAGAAGGCAGATCACCACGAGGTACACAGAGACAAACAAGATGGTGAGGATGAGGATAGTTAACAGTCACCAGCTATTCTATTCTATTCTACTCTACTCTATTCTGTTCTGTTCTGTTCTATTATATTCTATTATTCAGCCAAGGTTCAGACCAGTAATCTTCTTGCTGTGAGGTAACAGCTGCCCTACATGTCCTGTTGCTAACATAAAATAGTGTTATATATGCCTTATTACCTCCCCATGTGGCGTTCACATCACCAAAGCTAGCCATACTGAACCTCTGGTGTTACCCACCTGAACAATTTTGTATGTGTGTGTGTGTATAGTATGGTCTTTCACACTCATGTATATACAAATGTAATTTTAAAAATCTTCACGAAAACCAGACCTGATAATTCACTTCGAGACTTTCTTGTATAACAAATGTTATAATGTTACCAATATGAACACCAAGATTCTTAAATAACTTATATACTTCTTAAGAGGTTACCTGATTACCTCCCTGAGGTAGTTAGCATCACCATTGTACAAAACTCCTAAGTCACAGTACTAGCTTGAAGTGTCAAATGTTATGCACTACAAAGTCAGGAAAGTAGTGTCATCAGAGGAAAAAAGTCATTAGCTATCTGGATTTATAGTCACACTCATTAATTTATTAATGTACAATGTAGAAAAGCACTACAGATGTCACACTACCCTAGAGGGCACTTGTACTGAATGATTTGGGTCAGTGAGTGTGTGAGATGACATATTTGATGCCAATATTTACAAGTTGTAACTTTAGCAAAAACTTAACTGAAAACATGCAAATCACTACTTATTATGTGTTTATGTGTACTGTACATTTTTTCAACCCATTTTAATGAATATTTAATATTTAAAATTTTGCAGAATTACAAGCTTCACCTCCTGCTAAAAGTTCTACACCAGCAGCTGGACCATCCTCTGCTGACAGTGTCGATGCTGGACCAGTCCCAGACCCAGAGGCTCTAAACGAGGAATTTATTCTTCATTTAGAGACTGTACCAACATCTTCCCTCTGTCAGCCTCCTGCATCCTCCTCTTCATCTCTGCTTCCTCCTGCATCCTCCTCTTCGTCTCTGCTTCCTCCTGCATCCTCCTCTTCGTCTCTGCTTCCTCCTGCATCCTCCTCTCCATCTCTGCTTCCTCCTGCATCCTCCTCTCCGTCTCTGCTTCCTCCTGCATCCTCTCTGTCTCTGCTTCCTCCTGCATCCTCCTCTCCGTCTCTGCTTCCTCCTGCATCCTCCTCTCCATCTCTGCTTCCTCCTGCATCCTCCTCTTCATCTCTGCTTCCTCCTGCATCCTCCTCTTCATCTCTGCTTCCTCCTGCTTCCTCCTCTCCGTCTCTGCTTCCTCCTGCATCCTCCTCTCCGTCTCTGCTTCCTCCTGCATCCTCCTCTTCATCTCTGCTTCCTCCTGCATCCTCCTCTTCATCTCTGCTTCCTCCTGCATCCTCCTCTCCATCTCTGCTTCCTCCTGCATCCTCCTCTCCACATCCTGCATCTCCCTCAATTTCTACGGTGTACACCTCGGATGTCCCAAACAAAAAAAGGACAAGGATAGGTTAGATGTTATGGTATTGTAAATGTACGAAACACATGACAGGTTCGTTAAGTTTGTTAAGATTTCTTTTTCTTAATTTTTGCATTTTCTCCAGTTTTACAGACCTCATGTAAATATTTCATTTGTTATTTTTCAGAATGCCGAAAACACCGTACACAGAAGATTTTCAAATATGAAGAGATAGTAGACAGGAGAGTTGTAAATGTAAGTAATTTAGCCTGCTGTTGTGCAGATTTGTTTGCGTCTTTGGACTTCCCGGATTTGAACTGTGCCTGACTGACTATCCATAAGCTTTTGTATTTGATGAATCTACACTAATTCAGCCACTGAGTCAGGATTTCGCTCCAAATAGGACATTAAATAAGAACATACTACCTGATACGACCTGGTCGTGCTGCCTTCCTGATGTTTACATTCTTTAAAGTCCTCCTGACATCATGCTCAGAAGGAGTGATTGATGTGGAGGTGCTCCTTCCCATTCAGTAACATCTGCTTCAGTTAGTTTTGCTTGTGAGCCACAATGTAAGCAGTGTTGCTTTGCTGACATGCACTCGATGCTGGCAGTACAAGCATTGTAGTGGTTCTTATGTTTTTGTAAACTAATTGTATAATATATTGAGCCATTCAATAGTACACAAATGTTTATAAGCTCCTTTTTGTATGCAACTTGCATGTCTTTCTTAATTTATTGTTTGTTTATATCATGTTTTTCAGGAAAAAGAAGAAGTTAAAGTCAAGTGGAAGCCCTGCTCAACATGGTATGTAGTAACAACTTTGTTGGACGGGAACAGACATTCATATTGTTGACAAATAGTTATCACCTCAATTTGAACTCATGTATTTGGACTAAAGTAAATTGGGAGCTTTTAGCTATCGAGCTCCTCTTCTGTGAGGAGCTTGATAGCTGTCCACCTCCAAAGTCCATTATGAGTTTTGGAGGTGGACATGGTCAACACTTTTAAGAGTAGGCATAAGACTTTACTTATTTATAGAGCTTATAGTTAGGGCTGGTTCAGGTCAGCCCTTAGTTATGCTGTCATAGGACCAGACTGCCGGGGGTTAGTGTCGCCCCCCCCCCTCTGTCTGTCTCTTTCAGGGTTATGCAGGCTCAGTATTGGTTGAAGATGCAGTCACGTCTCGTTTTACTAAAAACTCTCCCCCTCTCCCTCACCATCTGTAAACATACATGTCTCAGTAATGCAGTTCATGCATGTTACTAACTAAACTTCTTCCCTGGAGTTTCTGTGCTCTCTCATCCAGCAGGTTCCGATGGATCGTGGCTGCTGCTGTGGTCCTGCTTGACATCTACTACATATATTATTACTCTCTGACTTGATTTATATTACAATGAAGGTGTATAAAGCATGACATGAATATAGAAGATATTTCATCCTAAAAAATTGTCATATGTCACAACCTAAATTGTCCTATTGTGTGTGTGGTTGTCGTTATTGTTTGTTATGTTTTTCTCCTGACAGTGGCAAAGTGTGGGATGACACATGGGAACCTGCGCAGTTTTACACACAGTAAACCAGGCACCACAGGTCGCAGAGATCGCACAGTTCACAGTTTGTAGTTCAGCATAAAAGTTCAAAATAAAATATTTACTATACATTTCAACCAGTGTCAGTCTCTGTTTCACTCTCTAATTGTGGCTTAAGTACCTAACACATACATGAATCTGATCGATCAATAATATCTTCCCTGCACTCGATATCTCATAGTTTTACATATCAGCCAACATTATTGTCTACATCCTCATAAATATAGAAGTGACTTGCTTATTATAACATGTTACAAGTTAAAGTAATACTGCACTGCACGTATAGTAAGTAACACCTACTGTGTATGGGAGCCTAAAGCAAAGTTAACTGCACCAGTACCAGCTTCAGAACATATTGTATATTATATGTTTCTACTTTTTTGTAATATGTCATGTTTAGATGCAGTGACAATTGCACATTTGGAGTTGTGGTCATATGTGGTTTTTATCTATATCTACATACATACTATATATATATATATATATATATATATATATATATATATATATACACACACACACACATATACATACACATACATACAGGGTATTAGAAAAAAATTGACATTTTTTGCTATTTTTCTTGTTTGTTTGTACAATATTATTGTGTACATATTACATATGTAACATTATTGTTAATATTATTATTAGATATCAAAGATACAATTTGATTGAGGGTTTTCCTGTCATAATTTCAATACAAATGCAATTACACACGTAAACAATAGGATCAAAAGAAACTTTTAAAAAGTCTGTCGATCAAATGCTGATTTTCAAAACATTCTAGAGGAAAATAGAGATAAAATAATCTGAACAGTAACAGTGATCTTGGATGATGATGGAGGCTTCAATGGATTATTCTGTTTCAATCAATAGGTTTGTATCTATGACAATAATTTGATAAGTTTAACAGGTTGGTTTAGGCCTGGCAATACTGGAAATATTCACAAACTTTTGTTTTTGAAGAATGTTTCTTTTTTGGGATGAAGCTATCTGGCAAAATGACACAGCCCTTTAACCTCATCTGTATGTCTACCATGTGGCTATGATACTGGATTTTGGTTTGATGAATATGCAGGTTACAGCTGGGGAATGGCAGTATGTTGTGGATTGATTTGGCATGTTCAACCACTGTCACACCAAACTCTCTCACTTATAACATGATAAAGGCCTCTTACTCAGTGTCATGGATTTTCCAACCCGTTCTCACTCCCAAAGCGTAACATTTTACGCTAGGTGACAAATCGTCAACATATTACGTTTTCGGCTACCCACCACGTTCCTAAATGACGACCTCGGAAAAAAGAGGAAATATGAGAACCGTCTGGAATGAATCTACACATGCTCGCTCTTTTTCTTCAAATCGCTTAGAAACACGCTATTTAACATCATTAAAGTCCTGGTTAAGGTCAGGAATAAGGTTATGGTCAGGGCTAGGGATAAGGTTAGGTTTAGGGCTGGAATACAGGGCTGGAACGTCTATTACCGCGGGAGCGTCATTGCACTGGACTCCAGCCATAACCCGCCGCGTACCATAAGAACGCCGAAGGTCTCCTTTCGCGTTCCTCAGGAACGCCGCGGGACGTGACAAAACGTCGACATGTTACGCCTCGGGAGTGAGAACGCTCTGGGATTTTCTGTAGTTTTGGGGACACAGGGCCAAAGTCTGAGGCAATAAGTCAGATCAAAGAAGGCAATGATTCTAAAATGGGAGTTTACTTATGTCATTATATATATCCTGGAATATGTGCCTGAGGATAGTTGTCATGAATTCAATATTAAATCAAAGTATTCCTTAATTACCACAGCTGACACGAGTTCTCCATAGTTGCCTGCTGTCTCAGGATCTGTCTCCAAAAAGGAGAAGGGTCTGGCTGCAGCCACTGTGGAGCTCCACAGTAACCGGATACACGTGACCTCCACACTAACCGGAAGCACGTGACCTCCACAGTAGCCGTAAACACGCATGGATACCGTGGAAGTCTTGCAAGTTGATCGCAAAGGTTGGTTAAGTCTTTCTTAAATAAATTTGCCGTTGGTGATTTCATAATTCTAGGAATCGTCTAGTTTTCTTACAATGATCATGTTGCCACTTTTTTTGCGTTACAACAACATTCCTCCTTATTTTAATGTTTTTTCATCGTGCTCCATGGCAGAGAAACACACAGATATGCTTTTTCCTGGGCCTGGTTTAAGTAAGAGAGCTGGATTAACGGCTTCTGTGCGCGAGAAGAAGCAAAAAACACATTTTGCATTAGAGTATGATTTATTGTTGGAGTCAGAGATGCAAAATAACGAATACTTCAATACTGTACTTAAGTAGAATTTTCTGGTATCTTTACTTTACTGCTGTACTTTTTTGTGCCTACTGTATACTTCTTTATACTTCTCACATTTTAGCACGCGTATCTGTACTTTGTAATCCGTACATTTGTAAATCAGCCCCCCGCACGCGTGCTTTGGACGCAAGATTACTTCAAAATTTTGTACATAAATTATATTTTAGACCCTGTACTTCTTACTTCCACTTGACTAAAAAGTCGAGTCGGTGCTTTTTAAACAGAGGTATCTAAACTGTAGTAAGGAACGTGTGTACTTGTGACACCTTTGGTTAGCGTCAACACTGTAAATTTCGTCACAAACAGATTTAGATATTTATCAATACTTCTATTCGTCATTCTATTCTGTACAGCTTTTTTTTATTGCCCAGATTTTAGTTAGCCTCTGTTCAATTAACTGTTATATGTCAATAGAAACATATCTCACAAATTAAAGTGTCTTGTAAAATATTTGTGTTTTTTTTCAAGAATTTTCTTCCCAAATCTATTACATGCCAACTGTAAATTGTTATTTCTGCTAAAACCTTAACTTAAATGTGTATATGGTGTTTATCTGTTTCTCTCTCTGTTTTAGATGCACATATCAATCTGGAATTCGGGCTTAAAGCCAGAATTGCAGGAATGCAACACGTGTTGCAGAGGACTCTTTCACTGCCCTCTGTGCCCCACTTTCAACCCTACTGTCAGGGCAAAGATTGAGGAGCATCTAAGTGTGCATATAAAAAATGCTTTGCCTTTCAAAGGTATGTTTGTATTAAATATACTTTATAGTTATAAATATGCACTTTTTTAAGCACTTCTGCAGTATCTTTGTTGACTTAAAAGTTGCTGTTGATATTGTACAGTTCAGTGCATTCATCTGCAACAAAAATAGTGTTTTTATAAAATATATTTTTATTTACTTTTCACCACTTTTCTTGACATAACTTTTGTGATCCATACCATTTTTCTTTCATTATTGAGGTTGGCTTGGATGTTTTTGTTAACATGTACAATCTGATTGTTAGACAAATTGATTGCATTCTATACAACTACATTTAAATTACATCTGTTTGTTTGTTTGTTTGTTTTTTTTCTCTTACAGATAAAATGATATGCCGGTGCAGGCTGCCTTGTAGGACAACAGGACACTTTCACCGCCCTGTCTGTAAGATTACAATCATACGGCGTGGGGATATGGCAAGGCATTTATTGTCTTGTCAGCATTCTTCAATGCCAAGTCAGCCACCATTATCAGGACTGCTCCCCGCTGAACTCTCCGAGGAGACCCGTATTCCTCCGGCAGTACTCTTCGAGGAGCCCCGTCTCCCCCCCAAGGTTTTGTCTTCGGTTTCTGAGTCTTTGTTAGAACATTCATATGCTCTACCCTCTGTGTTCAATAAAACTGCAGCTGATGGAAAGTCCATGAAAATGACATGCCCTCACTGTGGCCTTACTCTTCGTAGCTCTGGCAAGCTATTTGCACACTGGAGAGAGGAAGCCAAAGCTGTGCTTGAAGGACAACACGTGCCCACTTTCAGACTGAAAAAGCACAAGTTCCAGGAAGTCAGTCAGGTCAGTATTCACTTTAAACAGTAGTGTAATTACATGGTTAGTGACATTTGAATAACTGTTAAAAAACTGTTCTGCAACAGAGAAATAACTATGTTTTCATCCCCATTTTCCTGACACAGGAGCCAGCAGTTGTTGAAGATCTGCGTCCTGCTGTGCAGTGGGTTGTCCAAAATAAGGCACTTTTCCGTGGACACGTAACAATGCCCAAATATCTGTCCTTAAATCAAGGGGACCAGCAGAGGGTCTTAAGAGACATGTCAGAGGAAGAAGACACTGGAGCAAGGGACTTGTTCCTCTTTGTTTTTCAGTTTGCAGAGGACATGGAGCTGATGAGCAGGGGCTAAGGGTCAGTGCTATGTTTGACATGTAATGGACAAATGAAGGCACTGGCTGTGTTTGTTTGTTTGTTTAATATGTTGTTGTTTTTTTTGTTTTGTTTTTGCATAGTACAAAATTCCAATTAAACTTATTTCAAAATGTTGTTCACTTTATTCTGTGTCCATACTTATAATAAAGGATTACAGTGTAACAGCATTAAATATAAATGTAACAGCATTTTTTTGAACTTGTATTTTCAAAATAAAAAGCTTATTGTTGATATTAACAGTAAAGAATTGTAATCAATAATGTTTTTATACATTTTAAACATTAACACTCTGGGCTCTATCCTGGCCATCTGTGGACACTTCACTTATTCTTTTTTTTGACTACTGCACTGCAGTGGACCAAAAGAATGACACGGGTTTGATCTTAAGGATCTAATAGTTGTGTGTGTTGTGCATGACATTGCCACACAAATATGTATTTGCAAGATAGAGTAGAATAAATTATGACGCATGAAATATTACATAGGCTGCAGTGAATTTCTGTTGATACAGGCAATTGAGCTTTGAGTTTCCCAGTCAAACTTAGCTTTGAAGCACCTGCTAAAAACACTTTTACTCTTGTACATTTAATAACAAGACACCATAGCCAAAATATTAACAAAATGTATATTATTAAAAAATTCAAAGCTGCAGCACATACAGCAACAAACACCGTTAGTAAATGTGTCCTGGAGTTTATGCAGGTGCAGAAAGTGCTGCTACTGTAAGTAAGCCTAACAGCTTCCAGATCACTTATTTTTCTGGAAAGATGGTAGGAAGGGCATCACTGCTCATTTCTACAGTCTCCCAGATCTTGGAATACAATCCCTTTGTACCATGAAACCACTTCGCAGTACTAGGATTCCACTAAAACCTATAAAGAGAGTGATCCTGGAAGAAATGGGGCACACACTAGTGACCTCAACAATTGCAAGACAGCCTTTTCCCCGATGCTCAGATGGGGAAAAAAAGGAAGTTTCATGAAAACATTAGGACTTTATCACCATTTTATCTGAAAAGTTAATGGTAATATATAACCTAACTGGCTATAAAGAGTAAAAAATTTAGATACAATTTTGATTTTGATGAAAAGGACTGGTGCTATTTTAAAGAGTCACGTCGGTAAAAGTAGATATATTGTTTTAAGAAATATACATTTTATAGCATTTTGTGAACATACACAAAAAGTGGCCATTTTTGGCAACAAACAAGCTGAGAGAGAGTTTTATATTTTTGGCTCTCCTTGAACAAAAATAATAGTGCATAATAATCAATGTCGATGTTAATCAATTAGATGTCCCAGACTCTACTATCAATAATACAGCAGCCCCTCGTTTATCGCTGGTGTTACGTTCTAAAAATAACCTGCGGTAGGTGAAATCCATGAAGTAGCCAACTTTATTTTTTACAATTATTATAGATGTTAAGACTGTAAAACCCCTCACCACATGCTTTATACACTTTTCTCAGACAGGCATGAACATTTTCACACTTTTCTCTTTTGTTTAAACACTCTTAGAGTTCAAACCTTCGTAGAAACATGAGTCCAGTATTATGGAATGAAACCTAAAGGTGCATTTGAGGGTGCAAAACGTGTCGTCGGCATTGTTGTGTTTGTTTGGGAGAAAACCTACAAACATACAGTACAGCACTTCAGAGTTACACTGCTAGCGATCGAAGATTTATGTAAATTCGACAAGCTAAACGCATTCTGTACTGTACAGCAGGAGTCCCCAACCTTTTTGCACCACAGACCACTTTAATGTCAGACAATATTTTCAGGGAACGACCTTTAAGGTGTCGCGGATAAATACAACAAAAGAATAAAAAAAAGAAACTGTGGTATTTTGTAAATATAATAATAAACGTGACTTGAGCTGTGCGCCAACAACAATGACAGTGACATCCTCCTCTCTGCTTTTTAATGCTCTCTGGTCGCTATGGTAACGCGTAAATAGTTCTTTCAAAATAAGACACACAACTACAACCATACATTTCACACCGGAGGATCAACTCTCGCGGAACGGTACCAAAAGACTCACGGACCGGGCCTATTAGGGACCGCTCCTGTACAGGAGACACTGGACTCGATTGATTGACAATGGTCTACAGCAATCAGAACGCACAACGCGATGTACTGTAAAAAAAAAAAATTAATCAGCGAAACAGCAAGTGTCACTTTTGGCCACGAACAATTTAGGGGATGGTGAATTTTTTTTGAACAAACCCAGAGTGTTAAAAACCCCCACTTAAAACCATTTTTTTCTCAGCAGCATCAATAGTAACAAAAACGCAATTTAGATTTCGCTGTCAAAGTCGATTTAACCAAAGTTACGTGTTTACGGCAAGTGTGGAGGTCACGTGTTTCCGGTTACTGTGGAGGTCACGTGTTTCCGGTTACTGTGGAGGTCACGTGTTTCCGGTTACTGTGGAGCTCCACAGTGGCTGCAGCCAGATGCTCTTGCCAAAAAGGACCAGGGAGCGCTAATATGTTATGTTCTAAACTGATGAAGAAAATGCACATTAAACATAATATAAACTTACTGAGTGAAGTAATGTCAAGAGGATTCCTTTAGCTCCTATTGGGTTGGTTCCTTGATCAATGCAATACAGAATCATTAATCTGGTTTTATGTAATGTCCTTAAAACATGTCAAAATGAGGCTCACTAGTCTGTGTGGCCTCCATATGCCTGTATGACCTCCCTACAACACCTGGGCATGCTCCTGATGAAGTGGCAGATGCTCTCCTGATGGATCTCCTCCCAGACTCCAGGACTAAAGCATCTGCCCACTCCTGGACATTTTGTGGTGCAGTTGGTGGATGGAGCGAGACATGATGTCCCAGATGTCCTCAATTGGATTCAAGTCTGGGGAATGGGCGGGCCAGTCCACAGCAACAATGCCTTCGTCTTGCAGGAACTGCTGACACACTCCAGCCACATGAGGTCTAGGATTGTCGTGCATTAGGAGGAACCCGGGGCCAACCGCACCAGCATATGGTCTCACAAGGGGTCTGAGGATCTCATCTCAGTACCTAATGGCAGTCAGGCTACCTCTGCCGAACACATGGAGGGCTGTGCAGCTCCCCAAAGAAATGCCACCCCACACCAAAACTGACCCACTGCCAAACTCATGCTGGAGGATGTTGCAGGCAGCAGAAGGTTCTCTACGGCGTCTCCAGACTCTGTCACAAGTGCTCAGTGTGAACCTGCCTTCATCCGTGAGGAGCAAAGTTGCCAATCTTTGTGTTCTCTGGCAAATGCCAAACATCCGGCACGGTGTTGGGCTGTAAGCACAACCCCCACCTGTGGACGTCGGGCCCTCATAACACCCTCATGGAGTCCGTTTCTGACCATTTGAGCAGACGTGCACATTTGTGTCCTGCTGGAGGTCATTTTGCACAGCTCTGGCCTTTCTTTCCTACCCCACAGTACCTTCCCTTACCATTCGTTTCCTACTCTTTTACTTCTTCTTTGATGATGGTGGTCTTTCTAGGTAAGCAATTTCATTTGCTCTGGGGCGAGTCACTGGCTCGGGTGCATTCTGGGACTGTCAGTTCACCAGTGTGCTGGCATGCTTCTTAACAAACACACCACTACAGCAAACATCTCAATTGTACTTGTTGATTTCTTCGACAAAACACTGAACAAAAAAATTACTTGTGAGTGTGCTGCCTGGTGCTTTTAAATTTTGTGATAATTTGAGCAGCCCAGAAAGCATCCCATAAATTAAATTATGTTATCGTATCTGAACATGTACACTAGTCATTAAATTAGATGGGAAAGAATGATTCAGGGTAAACACCTGCACCAAGGAAATTCCATTTTTCTTCTCAAAATGTAAAATGTCTGTTGAAAAATCACATTAAACAGAGATGTGATTAACTTTTTATTTTACCAAACATAACATCAGTGATGACACAATCAGTCTTCATCAGAAGTGCTCAAATAACTCTCAGTGGCATCGTCTGGAATGTCTTCCTCCTCCTCAGAGTCTGTAACAAAGCGTATCTGTAACCGGAAGGTCGCCGGTTCGATCCCCGGGCTCTCTGTCCTGGTCGTTGTGTCCTTGGGCAAGACAGTTTACCCTACCGCCTACTGGTGTTGGCCAGAGGGGCCGATGGCGCGATATGGCAGCCTGGCTTCTGTCAGTCTGCCCCAGGGCAGCTGTGGCTACAACCGTAGCTTGCCTCCACCAGTGTGTGAATGTGAGAGTGACTGAATAGTGGCATTGTAAAGCGCTTTGGGCGCCTTGAAAAGCGCTATATAAATCCAATCTATTATTATTATTATAACAAGTATGTTGGTGTTCAGGTTTATAAAACCAATTAGTACGACATCATTTCAACCCAGGTTCTATCCAATTTGATGAAACGCAACAACTCTGCCATAAATTCTGCTTTTACAAGGCTTATTTTTCATTGTTTGTTGACACTGTCAGAAAGATCTTAATTCTACCTTAAGTTCTTTAATGAGGCCATGGTGGGTCCTATTGTTATACACGAGTGCATTATATTGAGACTCACCTTCAGCCCATTTCTGCACATCGGCCACCCATTGCTGCAGTGTGTCGTCATCCACACCCAGCTCATTTTTGGTCGCATTCAGGCTCTCCACTTGTTCTCTAAGGAGCCTTATGATCTAAGAATACATTAATAAATGTCATTCATATTGACATTAAAAGAGTACTGGTGTTTTTCCCCCATTACCACACACATTAAAATGGTTTTTGAAAAAAAAAAATCACCTTTAGATATCTCTGGCTCAAAGTGCGGCCCAGTTGTTCCACTTTCCTTTTGTTCCAGCCCAAAGCCAGGAGGGTCAGCATGTCTGTTCGCCCTGCATTTCAGTTAGTATACAAATAAGAATTAATGAGCAGGAGACTGAGTGGAATCTCAGACACGGACACATACCTGCTTTAGACATGTACTTCGTTGTGATGGCCGCCCTAGACAGGAAACTGTTTACTTGTTCCACCTCTTCTCCAACTGTTGAACTGGCCCCATCCTGAAACGCACCTCCCTATTTGATCTATAGAAAGGAGCTGCAGTATACCTCGCATTTCCAAGTGTGAGCCTTTGCATGCATGACGGAGAGAAAAGGAAGCATTGACAAGAGGTTCCTCAGCTCAGGGCACTGCTGAGCCACCTTGGTTAAATAGGGGAAATATTTACAGGCCACATCGGAGCAAAGGAACATAATATGTCCTGGGACGCTAGCTGCCAACTTCCTCTGGAGAAAAAGAGGGTAAGCAAAGATCTCCCCTCGAAACATGTTCAGTGCAGCTAAGAGGACTCCGTGGCGACAAACAGCTATTTCCATGCCCTCTTCATCCAACTTCCCAGTGGACTTTTTGGACGACTCCTTTGCTGCAGTCCAAGATGAAGATCCGCACAACCCTTTCCCTATACACTCAAAGATTTTAACATAAAAGACATGGCATGATTAAGCCCTATCAGGGACAAACTTTTTAAAACAAATGCATAACAATTAGCTGAATTAGCCTTGAGTCACACAAGACTTCATATTTCCCAAGGACAGCACTGATAACACAAAATAAAAATCATGTTGTTGTTTTTTTTAAATACACATGGTGACAAAATTAAGTACACATTAAGATAAAGTAAAGTAAATAGTATTACGACAACACCAAGAGAAAAATAAAATAAATATCGACCCATCCATATATGTATACACACACACACACACACACGTATGTGTATATGGTTATGGCATTAACGTTATTTTAACAAGATTAACGCTAACAGCACTAATATATATGTGTATCTTACATGATTTGTGTGTCTCTGGATGTATTTCACAAACTCAGCAACTTACTCATCTTTTTCAATGAAGACACCTTCAAAGTTCCCCTGCTCTGAAGTGCTGAACGAACACAGTGACAGTTGTTTGAAAAGAAACATTAAAATGCATTTTTCTACAAATCCATATTTGATTTATGTACACAATGCATAACGTACCTTGCATTAGACTGAAAGCGATAAAGCTTGCGGTTTCCATCAACTGAAACCTCAACGTTACCTGCTGGGCAGTCACACACATGGTCTGGCCTTTGCACAGGCAACAGCCGAACTAACATTAAAACACACAATATATATAAAAAGAATTAGAAATTAACTGATACACAATAAATATACAATAACAGCACACACTCATAGTACATAGCAAGAAATGTATAAGACTTAAAAACTGTACATATTGGCTTGTGAAACTCTGATGAAGGCTGCAAAAACCCTCCTGTTACTGCCTCTCTGCTGTGCAGGACAAAGTGTGTGTGAACTGCAATATCACAGTCAGCACAAAGGAATGGAAGAGGCAGGCAGTCCAGACACCTCACAACTACTTGTTTGCCACACTGACACACACGGTGTGACTGTGGATCCAGAGTAGCTAACATATTGTCTATAAGACAAGGCCTGGCCTCTTTCCACTTTTGCGAGGACACCATATTTCTGATCGCCCAGTGAGTAGCAGCTGACTCACACGACGTCTCACAAGTCATGGCTGCGTCCTCTTCTCCATCCTCCAACAACTGAAGGAGATCCTGATGAAGCACCTCAGTTCCACACACTAACAGAAAAAAAATAAAGAAAGGAAGAAACTCTTCCACAAAGTGAAAAACACTCTAGGCAGTATGTTTCTTAGGACTCCACAAAATCCCTGCCTAACTCAACTATAACAACAAATATAAAAGTAAACAGAAATCCCAATATATACAAGAAGGTAAAATACCTTTTGTTGGGTTGACACTGGCAACATAACTAGGTTCTTCACGTGGACATTGATGCTGATCTCTGGACACTGGGAGGAAAAAAGAGATTGAAGAATATTTACTTACTGAAATTCTTTGGTGAAAACAAGTTGTGAGATAAAATCAATGGTTGTGTGAACACTGACCACGTGGCATGCATCTAGTACTTCGACTGGTTGATGGTCTTTGAGGAATAAAAGCTCCCTGTCTGTCACGTTTTTTCCAGCGCACTGGTCTTGGCTGAAGTTCACTCTGTGCATCATTCTACGCAATTAACAAGGAAAAAAGGGAACACCTAAAATACAGTCCATGATTAAAGCAAAGATTATCAAACATCTTAAGTTAACCAACTTAATTTGACATAAACTTATATATACACATATATAAAAATTTATAAAAAAAAATTCAAATAATATAATGTTTACTCCAAAATATTAGACAAGCGTGTTCCCTCTTTAACAACTGTTTCCACTAAAAATGTTACCTGCATATTTTGAAGGAGTTCGTCAGCAGCCTGAAGCTCTTCCTCCAGCTCGGGATCCTCTGAATCACTCATTTTCAAGCTAAAGAGGAAAGAGATTTTTGCAGAACTCAGTGACATAAACACATAACTAACGCAATTCAAATGATTTTCAGTCTTGGCGCTCCAGTTAACGTTAGCAATTAACGTTAGCATCATCAGTTTATAAAGAGCTAGCAGAACTCTTAGCGCAAAAACTGCTTTACGCACTATGTGAGGGTATTTTGCAACACACAAGTCCTTTAAAGTTTGTAATAGATTTAATCCATCATCGTTGGATTAAATGGCTAATGCTGCAGTAGCCACGTGTAGTCGTTACCTAGCAAGTATGCTGACGGTAGCTGTAGCCATTTTTAAATGCATTAAACCATTTCCGAGATCAGTCACCTCTGTTTGTTTGAAGCTCTTATGAAAAACAAACTTTGAAACACACATCAAGGTATTACTTTAAATATATGTATTTTTTACATACCTGCATTAGAATCAATCAGTTCCGCCTCATTTTCTTATTCTTATAAATGGGTCTCTCCGTTCTCGCATCATCCTTTGCTTACACAGGTTGCGTCTGATTGGTTGGAGCCGAGAGCATCCAAAACTAACAGGAGTGGTCAATGAATCTATAAATGTGTCTTACGTGTGAAATGAAAATAATAAACCTAACAAAGGATTATGTACGTTAAATCTGCGCACTTTCAGCTCGTGAATCACTTTGGAAAACACTGTGTGATGGCCACAAAATGAAGCGATTTTATTGTTGAATTATCAGTGATACTTTCATGTGTTTTTGTTGAGAAATGTTAACAATGTCATTAAAAGAAAGCATTAAATTAGGGGGAAAAACCCGTTCGCGGAGAAGGTCCCCGGTTCTCCAGTTAGATTGTGCTTCACAGCCTCATGTTTCGCTGTGACGGGGTTATTATTGGAGTAAATGGATGGCTGGAGCCTCTGCTCGAAGCGTCTCTGATCGCCGCGAGCGGGTTCATATTGGAATGAATTGACAACCCACAGCGTCGCATAAAAACGTGGAAGGGTACCTTTAGCGTCAGCATGAGAAGGTAAGGGACGTGACAAATCGTCAGTATTTTACGTGTCGGGAGTGAGAACGGGTTGAGGAGGCAGATCCAGATCACCGGGGTGTTGTTCGAGATGTCAAAGTAAGGATTTGTTGTAGTCGTCCCATCAACTGGTCTCAGGAAAGGAAAGACAGGGAACCATGTCATTCCACCATTCTCCACTGGGACGTAAGGAGGTTGGTGGTGTTACTGCCAGTAGAGGAGCAAGAGGGACGTGGTTCATCCCCTGAGTACCCGAGAAATACTTGCGGATTGGGGACTCTTTGGTGTGGGGACCAGGCCCAACCTGTTTAAAACATGGTTATAAGGGTTTTTGTTTTCTATATCAGTGTTTACTGCTACTGGTTATTGTGGCCTACTTAGTCTGACACGTAGCCCAAGTGGGAGGTGTGTGGTTTTTTCCCATATTACTAACATGCCAATTTGTTTGTTGTGATTTATTATCAGCCAGACCCATATTTGCTTTAAATGACAAATTTATTTAAGACGGAGTGATTTATGTAAGTCTGGGATGGTACGTGTTAACAGCCGCTCATAGTTCCTACCGGCCGGATCTTCTTTTCATTGATATTGCTGTTATGACTGATGAAGCCAAGCTGGTGAATTCCTGTGTTGACTAAATAACATGTTAAAGCTATAAATATGACTGTTACCAAACTGTACTGTCATTAATAGTGTTGCTTTGTTAATGTTGTATGCTAGTTTTATTTTGTGTCTTTCAGTTGATTACCTGGCTTCTGTAAAGGCACGGTTACTGTACTGGTGTTAGCTTATGCTTGTGCAATAAAGCTTATAAAAGGCAGCAATCAGATGTCCGAGCCTGAGTACGACACAGTTTCATCAGTTAAAACACACCCTTACAGTGGGAGTTTACTAAATTAAAGGTAGTTAGCTCAGTAAAAACCGTACAGTATTAATGACTCCAGGGGCAGATTTACACCAAAACCCAAACTTTATTTTGTCAGCAATAGAAAACAAAGTCCATGGATACAAACAGAACTCACATTCGGCATGAAAACAATAACAGTGGAAGACAAAAGGATGTCAGGACAAAGGACTATAGATACACAGAAGTTGATTAGAACAATGGGGAACAGGTGAGTAACAACAAATCAAAGACAGACACTGAAGAATAAAACTAGTTTGAACCACACCCAGTAGTATGATGTATGACAAGTGTATCACTAAGGATTATCATAGCAAATTTGTCACAAACACATGAAATCCACAACTAATCACTTTTGATTAGGTAAAAGTAAACATATGAATAAAAATACTAGGACAGAAATCGAATCAAAAATTTAGAACAACAAAGAAAAACATTTATTTAAGATCTCTTGCCTTCCATTCAATTTTGTTGTCCCTGAACACTTCAGCCCTCACTCCTTCTTCTCTGTCTCCAGCCAACAGTAGCATATTTTACAGCTACATCCTGCTGCTTCTTAATAGCAATTTTATGTTGATGCCATTGCTGACACACCCTCGACATTTATCTGGAACATTAACCTTGGGACTCAAACTATGAGCATATATGTTTCTGCCTCCCTGAATGAAAATTGGCATCAGCTGAGCCTTAAATTCTTCATTTCCATGTCACCATATTTGGCTTGTCTTTCTCTTAATAAAGGAAAGAAAATGTGTACCAAAGGTTCGTGTCTGACCAGGCAGCCACAGCAAAGCGCATAGGCAAATATACACAGGCAAATATTTTCTCTATCCCATATCACACAGGCAAATCTATCCTGCGGTGCAGGAGTAGGGATCTCCAGGCCTCGAGAGCCAGTGTTCTGCAGGTTTTAGATATCACCCTTGGTCAACACACCTGAATCAAATGATTAGTTCATTACAAGGCCTCTGGGGAACTTCAAGAAATGTTGAGGCGGGATATTAGCTATTTAAATTAGCTGTGATGGCTCAAGGACACATCTAAAACCTGCAGGTCATTCTATATCCCTGCTCCAGTGTTTGTAGTTGAAAAGCATGGCCTAGCGGTTTGGCCTGCTTTTTTAAATAATGGAAAAATAACATTTATTTATGAATTAAAGATATAAAAATGTAACATTTACTGTGTACAGGAACTGAAGACTGAAACCAATTAAAACCAGACCATACTTTGATTGGCTGAAAGGAAATGTATAAATGAAAATACAAGGTAAGAAATCCAATCAAAATATTAGTAAAACACTTTGCCTAGTAATGTGACACTTTAAAATGATAATAAATGATGATAATGAGTTTAGAGCATTACACGTGTGTTAGAAATGTGCTAATCTTTTTCTAAAAGCAATTAAAATGTTCTGTTTTAGTGTTCGTGAGAGTCCTTCCTTACAGCTAGTTTACCAAGAGCCTCAGCTGTGTTCATAACTGCCTCCTTTATTGAATCTGCTTCATCAGCTTTACAATATCCTACATAACCCCCACCTATTGCTCCTGCAGTAGCAGCAAGGCCTGCAACCGTACCCAATCCAACACCAGCTATTGGAAGTTTTCCCTGTGTTGCCACTCCTGTCACTACGGCACTTGCTGGTATTCTTATTGGCATTGTTAAAGTCTTCAGTATTGTAAGAACTTTTGCAATCATTATTGGCACACCAAGCAGTGCTCCCAACCACATCCCTGTGGTAACACCAGCAGCCATCTTGAGAATATTGTAGACTCTGTTCTCTGCCTCCTCTCTGATTTCTTCCCATGACATGTTTCTTGATGACGATCTAATGCTCTCTTGCTCTTGTTGTATTAGCCTCTCCACTTCTTGCAGCATCTCATTTGTGTAACAACGTTCACCGTTGTTCCTCACCATCTCTTTCATTGTGTTGAGCAGGTTTTCCCTCTGCAGCTGGTTGTTTCTGTATTCATGCTGTGGGTTGTTGTTCCAGTATTTGTTATCAAAGATGTGGCAGCGCCCACCGCATCTCTCTAACAACTCACGTAGACGGTTGTTGCCCCTGCAAAACTCTTCAATCTGCATTCCTTCAGGAAGATTGTCACCACGAGTGAAGACAAGCACAGCATACCTGAAAGCTTCTTCAGAAAAAGACTCTATGATTTTGGTAATAACCTCAATCTCTTGATCTGTGTATTTATCCTTTTTTAGTAAAATAAGAAAAGCGTGAGGTCCAGGAGAACACTTTACGACACTCCTTGTAATCTCATTTCTCAGCTCCTCTTCAGACCTGAGATTGTCAAAGAAACCAGGAGTGTCAATTATAGTAACAGATGTTCCATTCACCACTTTGGTAGCTTCTCTACACTGACTTGTTCCAGCGTTTGCAGTATGATCTATCTCAAACACCGTCTCTCCAAATATGGTGTTGGCCAAGCTGCTTTTTCCACTTCCAGTTTTTCCTAGCAGGACAATCCTCAGGTGATCTACAAATAAGAGAAAAATTACTTCCTGAATTTCTTTTTCCATATTTGGCATCCTCATCAACCACCTAAAACTGTAACGTGTTAAAGATAAAATAAAGGAGGATACATTTCTACTTAACAATGAAAGTTTAAGGTTTAAGGTGCACAGAGATGGACAGAGATCTCCGATGTTGTTCCCGGGATCTGCTGGAGCCACTCGCCTAGCTTGGGAGTCACTGCACCTAGTGCTCCGATTACCACGGGGACCACCGTCACCTTCACCCTCCACATCCTCTCGAGCTCTTCTCTGAGCCCTTGGTATTTCTCCAGCTTCTCGTGTTCCTTCTTTCTGATGTTGCTGTCCTAAAGTGTATATTTATTTTCTTACTCTTCTTATATTTATTGTTTGTTTACTTAACTGGAGCCTCGTCATCTCGTCTCTCTATATACTGCACTGTATGTAGCGGAGATGACAATAAAGTTTACTTTCTCTTCAGCAGCGAGCAGGCGCACCGAGGGCTCTCGCGCTCACTTTATAGAATTTCGAAAAAAACATCGGTGCAAATTATAAGTCTGTATCATAATGTCTGGTGTTTTCATGTTTGTTGTTTAGTTTATATTATGTTTTATTTTGCGGGTTGGTTATTAGATGCTGCTCCAGCCAGCCAGAGAATCCCCCCGCCGCCCCGCCCTCTCCTCCTTGTGCTGCAGGCGCACCTCGCAAACGGAGGGCGCCCTTACTACCAGCAAATGGGCGATAGAAAACCGATCGGTGCTTGTGCCAGTCCCAATATGCGCTGGCTGATGTCGGGGCAGCATGAGTACGAGCAAATTTTTTTTTCTTTTTTTTTTTTTTGCCGATGCCCGTGATGCCGCCCCCCACCACGATGCCGCCCCGGGCAACCGCCCGTATCAAAAACCGCTACTGGTCTGGACTGTGTGAGGAAGCTGCTGTAACAGGGGAAAACCCATTCAGGATCAAGGAGAACATGTAAAAACCATATAAAAGATCACTGCCGGAATTTAAACCAGAAACCAGGTGGTAGACTTCTGCAGGCACAAGCATTCTCCACTGCAACCACTGAACATCCAAGGTATGGACATTGAGGCTGTGGACAGCTACAGGTACCTTGGTGTTCATCTGAACAATAGACTGGACTGGACTCATAACTCAGACGCCCTCTACAGGAAAGGGCAGAGCAGGCTGTACCTGCTGCGGAGACTCAGGTCGTTTGGAGTGGAGGGCCCACTCCTGAAGACCTTCTATGACTCTGTTGTGGCTTCTGCTATCTTTTATGGCGTGGTCTGCTGGGGCGGCAGCATCTCTGCTGGGGACAGGAAGAGACTGAACAGGGTGATCCGAAGGGCCAGCTCTGTTCTAGGATGCCCTCTGGACCCAGTGGAGGTGGTGAGTGACAGGAGAACGGCGGCTAAGCTGTCATCCCTGTTGGACAACATCTCCCACCCCATGCAGCAGACTGTGACAGCACTGAGCAGCTCCTTCAGTGGGAGACTGCGGCACCCACGGTGTGGGACGGAGAGATTTCGCAGGTCTTTCCTCCCCACTGCTGTCAGACTCCATAATAAAGACTTTAACTGATCAAGCACACACATCCATACATATGCAATAATACTAAGTGCAATAATCCTTTCTGTCATCGTTGTATTTTTACTCAGTTGTATATAGTATTTGTATTTGTATTCTATTTTTATCTTATTGTATATTTATTTTATTTTATTCTACTGTATATAGTATTTTATTCTATTCTGTACAGTTGTGTACTGTATTTATTCTTATTGTATTCAAATTTTTGCCTCATAACTTTTGCACTGTCCACTTCCTGCTGTGACAAAACAAATTTCCCACGTGTGGGACTAATAAAGGTTATCTTATCTTATCTTAAACCTTCTCGCTGTGTATAGCGGCAACCTTCGGTCCTTCTTTGCCGCTTCTGCAGAACGTAAAGTTTCTGACTCGTGCTCTTGTTAAGTCTCTTGGATGCCTTCCGGTAGCAAAAAACGAGGCGAAGGAAAAAAGGGGCAAAACATTTATTTTCCATACAAATCGAAAGGTACAAAACAAATGCCTCTGGTGGGAGCTCCGTTTATATTCCCTTTATGTTACAACAAGAAATAACATTAAAACGGCGACGGTCAGAAAACTGTTGCTCCACGTCCTGCTTGCTTACCTAACTTTTTACCAACACCCCTCCGCATGCGGGCCAAATACACACCCCTTTACGACATCTATCAACACTTTACAACAACAACAACTGACTAACAAAGCAGGATTAATTTATGGAGCACAGCATCTTACATTATAACATAAAATGACCAAGATTATAATAAAAACTTAAAGATCATGACAAATACTTAAATATGGCATGATGTAACTGAGTAAAATATTGGCCTGGACTTGGCTCCAACACTGTGTCAACTATTAAAGATCCAGGCACCATCTCCAACCAAGTATTGTAGATTTGGTGGGTGGAGATTAAACTACTGGTGATTAAAGAAGCGAAAGTAGACATGTACAAGCTGCAAAACCACAAGGAGGACATATACGTGCTTTATTGTAGCAATGAAAAGACACAGAACTGTTTCACAGGAGTTTAGTGCCCTAAACTTCCTGGTTCAGAGTGCTAAATGTCTGTTAGTGAAGAAAACAAGTGCTGAGTGGGATGACTAAGAAAACACCTTCATCACTTCATTCCTTTCAGCAGGTTTACTGTAAACAGTGTTCAAATCTTATTTTACTTCTTCTTGTGTCATCAAGAAGCTGTTGATGATATTTATTTAAAATAAATTCTTTTACTGAAAAAAAGAAACAAGAAATTAAAAGTCTGCGTTAGTTTTCTTTTACACAGCGTTTAAAAGCTGATGTTCATGTTGGGCATCAAATTGTACAAAGTGCTTAGAAAACCATCAAAAGAGAATTGTTAGTTTAAGAGAGGAAATTATTATTATTATTATTATTATTATTATTATTATTACCCTTTATATAAAATGGATGTTATAGATTAGTCTTTTAAATGTACTCACCTTGATGAGTGGCCATTTCTCTCTTTTACAGGCAGTTGATGTGTGATTTTCTGTCTCTGCTGATGTTCTGCTGTTCAGCACTTTCCTGTTTATTGCTCTGTGGTGTTTGAACATGTGGGGACGTGGCTGAGAGGTGAGGCAGAAAGGTAAGAAGGAAACCGAAACAGTTAGTTGTTGGTTGCATAACATTCAAGTTGGGTTACTTTTCTATGAGAGAGGAGTTCATACTTTGTGCGTGTTTTGTTTTGGTGAAAAAAGGAGAGTTAATCTCTAATCTGGTTGTTTAACCTGTGTAAGTGTGGAGCTCTGAGCACTGACTGTATATCACAAACCCTGTTCTTAATATAGACCTTGCTGCTGCTTTCACACACCTGCATGCACACTCTGTCCCCTCAGAGGAACCAGCTCCTTGTAAAGTCTATAAAAACCACACACACAAGCTCCTCTCTATATATCCCTGACAGCAGAGCTGCCTCTTAGTTACATGTTGTAGGATTAAAGAAATTATTTTACTGCTACTGTTCATAACCATCATCTTTATCATTGCATCAATCATCATTTCATCAAAGTATTTATTGAAGCTGTTGGCATTATGTTATAATTTGTATTACAGGTGTTATCATAATCACATTAACCTTTATTTCAGGTGCAGTTATAACCACTTTAAACTGTTGAGTTTAAATTTATAATCTTAAGTGCTTATATGCTGATTATATTGGGTTATATAAGAAAGGCCCAACTCTGAGTACACTCTGTGCCAAAGTAGACAGGAAACTGCATGCTTTTGCAGAGCGTGCTTGCAAAAGTGAAACTAAGCAGAGTATGAGTGACGTGGAGCTTAGAAGGTTAATCTTACAGTAAAATAGTAGCTGAGCAAAGGCCTGAGTGTATTCAGCAACCTGCTGCGTTTGAGTTTGCTTGGTAACAGATGACTCAGAATAAGACAGGAAGTGTACTTCTGAAATGTCTTTGTTTCCTCTGTAAAGTGTGCATTTTTTGGTTGTTATTTTGAGGAGCTGTTGGGATGATGCTATTTGAATAACTAGGTTATTCATTATTATCTTTTATCCGTTTATATTCTTTTTTATTAAGCTTTGAGTAGTGGCATTTAATTAAAGCATTTATTCAATATATACATATATAGTTTTAGTAGATTGTTACACATCTGAGAGTGGCCTCTGTCTGGTTGGGAGCTTTAGTAGGCGAGGTGAGAGGTGATACAGGGTGTCAATTGAGGTCAGGACACACATACACACACTGTAGGTAGACTTATATTCTATCAATCAATCTTTATTTATAAAGCACTTTTCATACAAAAAAAATGTAGCACAAAGTGCTTTACATAGTTAAAAGCAGCCCACCCCACCCTCCAACTCACTCCCCACACTCTCATTAACATAAATGATGTGAATACACACATATCCCCCCCCCCCCCCCCAACACACACACACACACACATACACACACGCGCACACTTAAAGAGTAAAAGTTGGGCTGGGCTCGCATGAGCCAAGTGAGGAAACACTATAACAGGGAGCCGTCTGCACCAGGAGCCGGTCACAGACCGCAGCCTCCAGGCTGGGCACACAGCAGGAGGGAGGCCAAGGAGCCCCCCAGCCAGGCTGAGAGGACCCCCAGAGACCCAGCAGCCACAGTCGATCACAGCCCCGGTACAGAGAGCGCCCTCTGAGGAAACACTGGAGATATGACACAATAGGATATATACAGGGTAAAATGATAAAATAAATAAGAACAGGATACAATATAAATATAAATAGAGTAAAAAGATTAAAAAATGAATAAGAATAAAATCAATAAATATTAGGTAAAGTCTAAATTAATAATAGAATAACAGGATAGAATAAATAAGCATAAAATAAATAAACGTTAAGTAAAAGCTAAATTAAAAAGGTGGGTCTTGAGCCTGTTCTTAAAAACATGTACGTTCTCTGCGGCCCTGAGCTCCTCCGGCAGGCTGTTCCACAGACGAGGACCATACCAGGTAAGAGTTAAGACATATTTTGCTTGTAACTGCATTTTTGTACCTGCAGAATTGATAGTTTTGTTGCAGAGCATGCCTCTGAGGTTTTGGAGAAGCGAGAGCGAGATGAGCTACTGGAAGCACTTGACTTGGAGGCAAAGAAGATGTTCTTTCAAACTGTGTCAAAGTCGTTAACGGAACGTTTGTGGTTTTGACTTCTGCATGTATTGTATTTGCTTAACGCAAGAGGGGGCGTAATAATACCCTGATGATATAAAACAACTGCTTGTGTATTGTTAGGGAGAGATCGACGCTGAGTGTGTGACGGTGTTCATCTCTCCACGCGTGTGTTCATTAAAATCATTGTTTGACCTAACCCTTCTGGACCAGTGTTGTGATTTGAATTCCTCCTGTATCCCTCCTCAATATTTGAACCCTTAACAATGTTTTCACTAGAGGGACATGTTTTAGTGAACCAGCTGCTGCCAATCTCCACACCTCACCACAAAAACACTGTGAAGAAGAAATCTTCCCTATATTCATCCACTTCAGATGAGGACTGAAAAGTTGACCATATTTCGTCTTGTCATCATGTAAAATCTCAGGGGCTTCAAATTGGTTTGTTCACAAAGTTTGCCAACGGTGTCAATTTTTCTGCAGATATTCTCTCCTGCAGTATTTCACTGTCTCGCCATCCCTTCACGTTGCTTGTGGAACACACCTGATGGACCACACAGCGGTCCTTTGGTTTTTGATCTTACTTTCCATACTGCAATTTTATATCTTAGGTTCTGCAGAAGAGTCTCTTCATCCGTGCTGTACTTAGTTTGTTGACAGAAGGACTTCGTCCACGTTAGAATAGTAACAATACAGACAGATTACAATATGACATTTCAAAACATATGTGCACTTAACATGTTTAATGAACCTGAACATGTCATGGTCCCCGTGCCTGCTCGGCTGGCCCTGTGTGGCTACATGTTATGTTTTGTCTTTTCTCTCTCTCTCCTCTCTCTGCTCGCTGCCTGGGCGGAGCTCGTTGTGAGCTCCCGGCCTCCACCACCTGTAGGCAATCACCTGTGGCTCCTCACCTTGTTTGCTCCCGCTACTTAAGGCAGTGACTGAGAGCACCTCGCCGCTGGACTATTGAGTAACGCTCGTCAGTGCTACTTTAGCCTCAGCCAGTTTTGAGCTCTGTCCGTGAAAGTTCTGTGCTAACTCTTGTTCTCTGTATGCAGATTTCTCGTGCTTGGTTTGGAGACTCTGGACGCTTTTCCCGACCCCTCTCTGCACCCCTGGGAACCCCGGCCCCCTTCTCCTTCACCTGTATATAGTGCACCTGGAGTGTGTAAATAAACCTGTTTTTCTGAGACTTCAGTCTGCGCCGAGTCCTCCCTGCTCCTCCGTGACAGAACATAATTACAAGAGTTAACATTAAAGGCTTGCATATACGACTTCTGTTATTCTACAAGTCAATCGCCTTCTCAACCCCAGTGTTTTATGCTATCTTGTTCTTTCACTTACTGAATTTTATACATACTTTGTCTTGTTGCGTGTGCGTGATGTCCTCTTGTGAGACCTCTCGTGACCACAGGAAACATTCTAAATCCTCCTCCATGTCTACTCCGTGGACACTTCTCATTCCTGAATGGACAGAAACAGACCCGTTTTTAAAAAGTAGCAGGATCTCTAACTCAGGATCTTGCAAAACTTTTGTGAGATCTCGCAAGAGTTCATCTTAATTTTTTTCACTCAAATATCCCTTTCGGGGCTCTGTATTATGTAAAAAATACAGCTGTAATATTTCCTCTGAGACATTAAAATATTAATTGTTATAAAAGAACTCATTAGTAAAGTACAAGTACCTGTACCATTGTTTTGAGTATTTCTGAATATTGCTGTCACATTCATATACATCGAATGATTGTGGACAATTATTTTTCTATTTCAAATCATTTTTATTTTTTTATTTTTTTAATTGTGAGGAAAGTTCCACTGTTCTAAAAATTAACCAACATTATTTTAAGATTTTTGAATTAATTACTTATTAATTACAAATAACTGAGCATCACTGAAACATTTATTCTCATTAGTATTTATTTAGGAAGACAGTTTAGTCTTTGCTAACTTCCAGTGGAGAGATATGCATGACAAAAAATAATTCTGCTTTAATAAAATTGTAATTTAAAATTTGTAGCCTAATCATAATTTAAGTTTCCATACAGCTACAGACTTTAAACACAGCCCGTCAACTGCTTGTTGTTTTGGTGTATTGCAGCTTAAGACAGAAACAGAAAGTGAAACAGAACTACAGTCAGAGTCCGACAGCAGAGAGGAAACACCGACATCACAGTCTGCCATTAATTATAAGCTTCAGGCACAACTACCGCTGATTACCTTCATCATGGATGGTAAGTTAGTTAACTTCTTTTTTATGCACTGAGCAATGAATTTAGACGTACACAGACATGCATACAAGTGCCTGTAGTATCATTCAGCACCAGTGTAAACAGTCTGATTATTTTCAAGTCTTTCTTAAAGCAGTGCAAACGTGTTCATACCTCAAAGGATGATTAACATTAAATCATTCCTCCATATCTAATCTTATGTATACTGTTATAGCTAACAGGCTACACAGTGGGCTGTGTTTTTACATCCTAGCTAAAACATGTTCCTCGCTTTGGTTATGCTCATTTCTCCTCAGTGTGCTATGGCAGCCATCTTAGATACACAGTAAGTGTTTCATTTAGGAGGAGCACTGAAGATAAAAAAAATTTTTTTTTTTGGAGGGTGGGGGGGTGGGGGGTATTAATCCACTTTTTTACCATTTCATTAAAATATGAACCTTTATATTTTGTAAGTTAAGATTTTAAGTAAAAGAAATTGTAGAAAATTATTGTAAACACATTTTAACATAAAGTTAAACATGAGCTTTATTTGGACAAAAAAAAGCACATAGAAAAACAGAAGAAACAAGTAAGAGTGTGTTTTATGTATACCCTAAAGTATAGTAAGTAAATATAATCTAAATATGAATAATATAAGTAGATGGTTGAATAGATAAAAAGATAGTGGAGGCGGGGGGGTTATTATGCCCACTGATATTAACCTGTTGCTGCAGGAATAATAATGCTGGTGGAGCTTTGCCTTGTGTTTCCTCTTCCTGATTAGCCTTTACTAATGTCCCTTTTTTAAATGTAACTTTATATATTTTTAGTTAATCTTTACACATAATAATAAAAGCAATTATTATTTAGATTAAAACTTAATGTAAAGAGAGTCAGTACTCCAGCATGTCTGTATCTAAACAAAAAGTAGTTAACTAAATCAAAGAACAATTGACATTGAATAGTTTATAAAATAAAGAATATATCTGTATAAAACAATTGAATGTCAAATACAATCCATTGTCATTCTGTACCCACACATAAATTCTTTTAAATGTATGACCTTCACTTTGAAGCATTCTTGAATTCATCCATGTTGTTAAAACAATTTCAATCATTCCTAGAAGCTTGGCAAAATAAAGCAACTGGACTTCTCCAGGAGACTTCTTTAGCTCCAATAATTAAATAACAACTCCAGCTGCTTGCTGTCAAAGTTTCTTAGTCTACCATGAGCTGGACGACTGAGGACGTACACAGACTTATCCGATTATTATTGCCATTACTACCCAAACCTTCAGTGCTTTAAACACTTTGGCTAAAGACCATCCCAGAGAAACATCAAGTGTAATCTCAGTTACATGATGAATATAGTTATGAATTTCTGTCCAATATACTTGCATTTCCAGGCATGTCCACAATGAGTGTAACATTGTGGACATGCCTTTCGCAACGCGAATATAGTTTTTGTGTGTGTCACACCTTACATGTAAGTATGGTTTTGATTTCTTCTGGTTGTGTGGTAGGATGTTATCATTAATCCGCTGTGTGTAAAGAACTTTAGTAGGTGGTAAAACACACTGGGACAGTAAGACTAGTAAATTATTTGAGTGAAAGGTGGTGTTAAATGAAAATATATCTATCAAAACAGCTCACAGTGGGAAGAAAAAATAAAACAAAACAACCAAAAACTGAAAGTTGCCGTGTGGACAGGAATAAGAATAATTGAATAGAATAATTCTTTAATTGTCCCACAAGGAGAAATTTGGGTGTAACAGCCGCAAGAAAGACACAAACAAACAGTACACAAGACACAGAACAGAAACATACACAATTTTTACATATTTAATAAAGTTAAACAGGAACCAAAACACAGAGCTGCAAAACTGGAACTCACTTTAAGTGACACCATCTGCTAAAAACAGGAATCAAAAACCAATAAAGGAGACAATTTACAAACAGCACAATTAGGCCTACAGTCAGACAAGTGTTAAAAGTGTAACTAATCTTTTTTTTTTCTAGTTCCAAACACTACAAGGATCGTCCTGCTGGGGAAAACTGGAGCTGGGAAGAGCAGCCTCGCTAACACTATATTAGGAAGGAATGAGTTCAAAGTCCTAAATTTTTCAGACTCACAAGCAAATGTTTGTGAAGCAAAGTCTGGATCTGTCGTTGGAAGAAATCTCACTTTGATTGACACTCCTGGTTTTTTTAGCCCAGGATTTTCAGAGCAGGAGCTGAAGCATGAGATACAAAAGTGTGTCACAAAGTGTCCTCCTGGTCCTCACGCTTTCGTTATTGTGCTCAGAGTGGAGAAATTCACAGAGCAGGAGACGGCTGTCATCAGGAAACTGCAGGAGTGTTTTTCTGCAGATGTATTTAAATATTCAACAGTTGTCTTCACGGATGGTGACCAGTTACCTGACAGAATGAGCATCAAGGAGTTCATCGCAAATAATAAGCCTCTGAAAGATTTGGTAGACAAGTGTGGTGGTCGGTGCCACGTTGTAGATAATAAGTACTGGAAAAACCAGCAGGACGAGTACAGGAACAACCAGTTCCAGGTGACACAGCTGGTCAACACAATACAGAACATGCTGATGGAAAATGAAGGAGGCAGCTACACCACTGAGATGCTGAAAGACTGGCAGAGACAACAAGAAGAGCGCACTAAACCATCATCATTATCAGCCTCTCTCCACAGAGTCTACAGACTTTTGACCAAATACACAACCAAAAAATCTGTCAAAGTCTTGGTAGGTGTAGCTGTGATCCTTGGTGCACTGCTTTTTTTAAAAAAGTGTGACCACATCGCAGAGCACTGCAGCAACTGCAACGTAAAACACACACACTGATGTCACAGAGAGAGAAAAAGAAAGAACAAAGATTTTTACATGAACTTTGTTCTGTGTGTTTATTTTATTTTATAAGATTGTAGATTTGTGTCACGCAAGTGATTTGAATTGTCATGAACAGGTCTACTAAATAACAGTATTGTTTGAACTATGCAGTGTTTCCAAATATTTTCTGCATCTTTGTTTATCACATTTGAACATTTTACTTAATGTGGTGTATACACATGTACCTGTTTATTTATTCATTATTAAGAAAATAAACCTTTAAACAAACTGTTTTTGTTGATCACATAAACCAAGAAAGGAACAAAAATGGAAATAATCTTTTGACCTTTTAAAGGAGGTCAAAAGAGTCTATCTAGTATATCTAGTTATACTTAGTTATACTTATTTTAAACAGTTTAAACAACAGTCTTACATTATTATTTAAAGACTACATAAATCTTCATCTTTAAAAAGCATGTTAGTAAAAAAATCAGCTCTTCTAATAAAGCACAGTTTATTATTAGCATTTATCAAAAGAAGCCTTTTACCTCTGACGTCAACAAGACTTTAGCGTCCTCCAGTCTTGGTCCAGCTGCAGTCTTCAGTGTATGCTATCTGCGGTTTAAAGTAAGACTTGTACATGCATGTTGGACTAGTGGGTTTGCTCGTTCTTTAGGGTGCAAGAGGTCCTCAAATTTTGGATGAAGTGTAATTAGAATATTGCCCAGGTTACATACAGATAATCAGTATCTCTTCTGTGGGTCGCTAATAGTTATTTCAGTTTTCACTTACTCAGCGATAGATAGACAGATAGCACTGCCAGGGAAAAAATAAATGAATTGGTTTAATGTGCGCGTGCTTTAGTAACTGACCTTTTTATTTATAAATGCTGTGTTATTGTTGAAATGTTATGGTACATTATGAAAAACTATTTCCAGCACTGAGTAATTTTAATGATTTCAGTTTATTTGGTTTGACTGTGTTATCATCTCAGTGACACTGTTTTTGGCAGATTCTAAAGTGGATCAGAAACCATATATTACAAATGGTTAACTCGTGGCTCATGCTGTGTGCATTCACCAAGATTTTCTTTTTTAAATATTGACATGTGCCAGGCTTTTGAAACACAGCAAAAATAAACTGTCTTACCTCCACACATGACATTTTCATCGAGGTGAAGGAACAAGTTTAGGAAAACAATAAATGTTGATAGGAAGACAAACAAGATAACAAGATTAAAGATTTCATTGCCCTCACTTCAGATTTACTGTAAAAGTGTTAAGGTCTCATTTTACTTTCCTTTTTTTGTCACAAATAAAGAGCTGATAATATCGATTTTCTTTTCCTATGATTGTGTTTCCTCCTGCACTCGTTCCATCTCCAGTTTTTCCAGCAACAAAAATAATTTTTTAGTCTGTGTTATTTTTTTAATGTTAATGTTGGCCATTAACATAGCAATTTAAAATTATTCATCTTCCGGAAGAGAGAGCCGTGCACAGCCCAAAGCCAGTTGCAGATTTCTAGCATTAGAAGCCAAAAATGTGTATCATATAGCACGTCACACATAGTTTAGATCAAAACAACTCTTTCTGGCCTGACTTGATGTGTGTGTGTGTGTGTGTGTGTGTGTGTGTGTGTGTGTGTGTGTGTGTGTGTGTGTGTGTGTGTGTGTGTGTGTGAGACTTAGTTACGCTTTCTCTGTCTGGTATCCTGTTCTTAATATATTGCCTCTGCACTTCCTGTATTTCTAGTCTGGCTGAGAACTTAGTTTGTGAGTAAAAGCTGGCCTTCTTATTCTTTTATAGGCCTTTATTATTAAAATGCACAAAACAATATAATCAGAAAATAAGCACTAAGAATAACACCAGTTACTGAAATGGGCAGAAGGAAACCCAAACAAAAGAAGCAGCGCTTCTGTAATGTAGCCCTGGGGAGAAAAAAAAAAAAAAAACAACAACAACAACCTTGACAAATCAAAGTTACATACTGATCAAAAAGTGCTGCCCGATTTTCAAACAAAGTGGCCAATAGGAGGCTTCTGTAGCTCCAACCTATGAATACTGTTTACTACCAGGTAAAATAATTAAACATACGTCACACAATAAACACATACCAGCAATCGATGGAGAGAAGGCTTCAGACGAAACGATCCGCAGGTGATCTATACAAAGACATGAGGAGCATTAGTCAACAAGAATATGGCCAGTTAGGACAACAGGGACACGTGACTCCTACCTGTGACAGCTGGGAAGGTCAGGTGATCAGAAACCCGGGTTTGATCTGGATGTGCACAGAAACAAGTGATCGATGGAGGGATGCTCAGATGACAGCTAATATTTATACTAGCAATGTAACTGGCCACTAACCAGTGATTGAAAATGCAATGTTAATGTCTCCCCAGGTTCTCTCCAGGTAACTCCAGTATCTGAGAGCTACTGTATTAATGTACTGATGACTCAGGGACAGAATTAAACCAAAGGCAAAACTTTATTTTGTCAGCAACAGAAAACAAAGTCCATGGATACAAACCGAAGTCACACTGGGGGAGAAAACAGGAATAATGGAAGACAAAAGGATGTCAGGATGAAGGGCTCCACATACACAGACGTTGATTAGAGGAATGGGGAAATTTATTGTACACATGTACTGAAAAATGAAACCAATTTAAAACCACACCCAGCAGCATGAATTATTACAAATGTATTATTAAGGATTATCACAGCACATTTACCACAAAACACAAGTGAAATTCACAAGCAACCAAGCAAGACTTGCCTTAGCCAAACAAAGTAATCAAGAATTAAATACAGATATGTGCTGTTCAAATATGACACTTGGTAATAAAATGATGATAAGGAGTTCTCGAGCATTCACGTCTTGCAATGTGTTTTCATCTTTTTTCTAAATTCCGGGTT
>NW_024387087.1:123862-148678 GCF_900408965.1 Simochromis diagramma | reverse complement strand
CAGTGGAAAGATAAGGAAGGTGGGAGGTGGACCGTGCGGAGGCTTTAACACTCATTCATTATATTCAACTATGGCTTTTAGAGAGCTAAATAGTTTTATTCTTCCCTCCAGCTGAATCACTCAATGATGTTTTCAGTGGAGTCCCCTTTGGCGACTGGTGAAGCTGGTAAGTGCAGTTCTGCATCTTTTTTTTTTTTTTTTTTTCCAGTTTTGAAATCCAGAATAGCACCTTTCCTTATACATTTCTGAACATTTGCACTGAATTATTCAGTTGTAACCAATTCTTCAACTTTATATTTAAGTTTTGAGTCCTGTAGTTCAAGTGAGATTAAACACATTCAGGTTCTGAAAGCAACTTACAAATGCTTTTGGCTAACTCCAGCCAGCTTGTGGTGACAATGTACATTTAACTGTTTGGTTATGGCTCGAAATGCTAGAAGGAAAAATCACATTTATGCAGAGTGGAATTCACATTTCACCTCAGCCCACTGTACCATATGTGACTAAGCTGGCAGTAGGAGGAATAATCAGCTGGTATCAAGAACCTGGCAGTATCATTAATCACATGTGTCCATTTGATATTGCAGTGGATATTGATAGATTTTAATAAAAATATAAAGGTGCTGGATTTGAGTAAAACAATTTTATCCACCATTCCTGTAGGTCACATAAAAAATATACTGCTGTTCAGACACTCATTTTATTTTTTTATAATTTACTAAGAAAATGTGAAATAAGTGCAGTGAATTTTCAATCATACATTTAAATCTTTAAGTATATAAGGAAGAAAATAGTAATTCTATCAAGCTTAAAATTATTTGGCATGATCAATTTTATTCATCAACACAGCCTGAGCTTTCTAAAGCAGCTTTCTGTAATTTCTTTAAGTAGTCTTCAGGAATAGTTCTCCAGGCTTCCTGACAGAAATTCAAAGCTCTTTTTTTGGATGTTTCTTCCTTTTGTTCTGTTCTCTGTCAAGATGATCCCACACTGCTTCAGTAATGCTGAAAAATGAAGCCATTGGTTGACAGTTTTCCAGATGATATTGCATGATAAATCAAAATCTCGTACATTTTTTGCATTTATAATTCTATAAATTTTGACAAGATCCCCAAAACCACTGGCTGAAATACAAACTCAGATCATAACAGAGCCTCCACTCTGTTTTACAAATGGCTGTAGACTTTCACTGTTGAACTTCTCTCCTGACCTGTACATGTTAATGATAATTTGATCCAAAATGTCAAATTTAGCTTCATCTCTCAGACCTGCTGCCAATTATTTTTAGTCCCACAAGAGACTGCAAAACTTTGTCAAAGGAGTCTGATCTGAGTCGATGAGTCAGTCAAGTTCATTTCTGACCAATGACAGCGATGCTGAGGTGATTTGTTGAAAATATTCTGATTTTTTTTTTTTATTGTTACTACTGCTAATTTTGCTGGTGTTAGCTACCATTAGCTGCTGTGAGCTCATGTTAATGAAACTTACCTTTAATATTGCTGAACTCTGACATTTGGTGAATAAACTCTCATACCATCTGGGAATGTAATCAAACTTTTTATCAGAGGGAAAATGTGACTTTGGGACATTCAAGTCTAGCATTAGCTGGCATAATATTAGCATATAAGCAGCTGCTTTTGTTGTTTAGACGGGTCTTGTCAGCTGTCTGGAGACGAGAGGATCACATGACTCCTTCTTGCAGAGGAGCAGACCAGTTTCTGCTCCTCTGCAAGAAGGAAAAGGAGGAGCATTGCCAGAATGGTCTCCAGCAGACTACCTGTGCATGATTCAGGCCAAACTGTCAAACAGGCCAGTGTATCATGTAGCTCAATTGGGATTTCCCAACGATCACAAAAACTGGGAGGGCCCCAACACCCATTCTTGTCACAAATTAGAGCAAGTTCACACTGAACATATGATATACATGAATGAGCCTGGAGACGCAGTGGTTAACATTATGCTGCCTGCAGCAGTGAATAAGTGATGCTCTGGAAAGGTATATTCTTGAAGAGATGCAGACCTCCAAATGCTAACCAGCAGTACAGTGACTACGACTGGGTACCAGATTGAAATTCTCAGCAGATCTGCAGGCCTTGTATGTTAGGACAATATCCAGGCTTATGTGGCCGGAGTGTGTAGGCAGTTCTTTGACATCCACATTACTCACACTCTCATAACACATACAGTGGGGCAAAAAAGTATTTAGTCAGCCACCGATTGTGCAAGTTCCCCCACCTAAAATGATGACAGAGGTCAGTAATTTGCACCAGAGGTACACTTCAACTGTGAGAGACAGAATGTGAAAAAAAAATCCATGAATCCACATGGTAGGATTTGTAAAGAATTTATTCGTAAATCAGGGTGGAAAATAAGTATTTGGTCAATAACAAAAATACAACTCAATACTTTGTAACATAACCTTTGTTGGCAATAACAGAGGTCAAACGTCTACTATAGGTCTTTACCAGGTTTGCACACACAGTAGCTGGTATTTTGGCCCATTCCTCCATGCAGATCTTCTCGAGAGCAGTGATGTTTTGGGGCTGTCGCCGAGCAACACGGACTTTCAACTCCCGCCACAGATTTTCTATGGGGTTGAGGTCTGGAGACTGGCTAGGCCACTCCAGGACTTTCAAATGCTTCTTACGGAGCCACTCCTTTGTTGCCCGGGCGGTGTGTTTTGGATCATTGTCATGTTGGAAGACCCAGCCTCGTTTCATCTTCAAAGTTCTCACTGATGGAAGGAGGTTTTGGCTCAAAATCTCACGATACATGGCCCCATTCATTCTGTCCTTAACACGGATCAGTCGTCCTGTCCCCTTGGCAGAAAAACAGCCCCATAGCATGATGTTTCCACCCCCATGCTTCACAGTAGGTATGGTGTTCTTGGGATGCAACTCAGTATTCTTCTTCCTCCAAACACGACGAGTTGAGTTTATACCAAAAAGTTCTACTTTGGTTTCATCTGACCACATGACATTCTCCCAATCCTCTGCTGTATCATCCATGTGCTCTCTGGCAAACTTCAGACGGGCCTGGACATGCACTGGCTTCAGCAGCGGAACACGTCTGGCACTGCGGGATTTGATTCCCTGCCGTTGTAGTGTGTTACTGATGGTGACCTTTGTTACTTTGGTCCCAGCTCTCTGCAGGTCATTCACCAGGTCCCCCCGTGTGGTTCTGGGATCTTTGCTCACCGTTCTCATGATCATTTTGACCCCACGGGATGAGATCTTGCGTGGAGCCCCAGATCGAGGGAGATTATCAGTGGTCTTGTATGTCTTCCATTTTCTGATGATTGCTCCCACAGTTGATTTTTTCACACCAAGCTGCTTGCCTATTGTAGATTCACTCTTCCCAGTCTGGTGCAGGTCTACAATACTTTTCCTGGTGTCCTTCGAAAGCTCTTTGGTCTTGGCCATGGCGGAGTTTGGAGTCTGACTGTTTGAGGCTGTGGACAGGTGTCTTTTATACAGATGATGAGTTCAAACAGGTGCCATTCATACAGGTAACGAGTGGGGGACAGAAAAGCTTCTTACAGAAGACGTTACAGGTCTGTGAGAGCCAGAGATTTTCCTTGTTTGAGCCAACCAAATACTTATTTTCCACCCTAATTTACGAATAAATTCTTTACAAATCCTACCATGTGAATTCATGGATTTTTCTTTCACATTCTGTCTCTCACAGTTGAAGTGTACCTCTGGTGCAAATTACTGACCTCTGTCATCATTTTAAGTGGGGGAACTTGCACAATCGGTGGCTGACTAAATACTTTTTTGCCCCACTGTACATATAGGGCCTTGGTGGTGGGCATGCTGTATGGCAGCGGTCCCCAACCCCTGGGCCTTTGCCCGGTACCGGTCTGTGAGTCGTTTGGTGCCGGTCCGCGAGAGTTGAGGCTCAGGTGTGAAATATATAGTTTTCAGGGTTTTTATCGGTTTTCAGCGTTATTTTGTTATCGTTTTTATCGTTAACTCGGTTTTCCTGGGTCTTTTCAGGTGTGTTATGAATAAGTCTTCTTTTTTTCAGTACCGGTACTAGTTTTATTTTGTTGTATTTATCCGCGACACCTTAAAGGCCGGTCCGTGAAAATATTGTCGGACATAAACCGGTCCGTGGCGCAAAAAAGGTTGGAGACCGCTGCTGTATGGTGTCCAGAGGATGTATTCAACCTCACCTCTGGCGCCGGTGCCCACCTTTCACTTTTAAATGCATGTAGACATTGAGGGTTCTCGGGAAGGGCCGTGCTGACACTTGCTGCTCTCTGGCAGAAAGCACCATGCCCTCCCGTGTTTTAAATGCACTTTAGAACAACATGCAGCAACACCACATATGAGTGGGCAGAGGGAGGTATGGGGTCTTCACACACCCCCGTTCTCTGTTCGCCATTGGGGTGGAGGAGTTGGCTGTCTGGTCGGGGTCTGGGATGCAGGGCCTCCCTGTTGCGGGACCGGGGTGGTCTGCTTGTCTCCACGTCAGAGCAAAGGGCAACTTCTCCTCGATCTGGGGGCGATTGTACCTGGACCTGGGGTATAGAGTATGTTTGGGGAGTGTGATTGTTTTGTACAGTGTCCATTTGTGTCTGTCTCCACTTTGGGTGAATCCTGAATAATTGTATACTGTATGTGTGCATGAGGGTGGGAATGCACGTTTGTGTCTGTGTGTGCCTGTTTTTGATGTTTATGTGTCAGGTCTTAGACTCCACCTCTCTGGGAACATCTCAGGCCCTCACACCTGGGGGGGGGGCTATCTCCCCCCCACCACAGTCCCTGGCCTGAGGTTGATTCCCTCAACCATCAGTGCATTGGTAGTTCTCAGTTTCTGGTTCGTTGGCCATTTTTCTTGGCCTTCAGACAATAATTCTGATTGCTACAGTGCTGAACAGGACAGGCAAATAAAAAAGGGAGCATGCCAAGACACTGCCAGAGCTTCACATGGGTGCCATAAATATTGCTGAATCGCATTATAACACAGGTTGGATTAGTTTATAATTTCAGTTTAACTTTTAATTTTAGTATGGTTTTGTTTTCAGGAAATTGCATGGTGGTGATTAATAAAGATTTTTAACTTTAACGTTTTATTCATTCAGAGCTAATATTAGATTTAAATCTTTTTGGGGTTCTCTAAAGTGGTTTTAAAGTTATCCAGTGCCATATGGGAAAGGAAGTTGACCTCCAAAAGAATGCATAAGAGTGACATTTATGTATACTTACAGGTCAACCTCTGAAGCGCAGCAGCAGCCGTGAATTACTGCCACCTGATAGTAAGTCAAACTAAACTAAATCTGAGTACTACTGTGCTTAATTAGCTTTGCATATACAGTGTTCATTTGATTGTTCTTCTGTAGTTGTAAAAATTTATTATAAATGTTCTTTTAATACCCCTGCAGAGCACACACACAATTTCTTCATTAACTCAGATTAATGATAAATATAATTTATCAACTCTGTGTACCATCTGCAGGATTTTAATGAGGGTGTACAGTCGTGGCCAAAAGTTTTGAGAATCACATAAAGATTGGAAATTGGAAAAGTTGCTGCTTAAGTTTTTATAATAGCAATTTGCATACACTCCAGAATGTTATGAGGAGTGATCAGATGAATTGCATAGTCCTTCTTTGCCATGAAAATTAACTTAATCCCAAAAAAACCTTTGCACTGCATTTCATTGCTGTCATTCAAGGACCTGCTGAGATCATGTCAGTAATCGTCTTGTTAACTCAGGTGAGAATGTTGACGAGCACGAGGCTGGAGATCATTATGTCAGGCTGATTGGGTTAGAATGGCAGACCTGACATGTTAAAAGGAGGGTGATGCTTGAAATCATTGTTCTTCCATTGTTAACCATGGTGACCTGCAAAGAAACGTGTGCAGCCATCATTGCGTTGCATAAAAATTCACAGGCAAGGATATTGTGGCTACTAAGATTGCACCTAAATCAACAATTTATAGGATCATCAAGAACTTCAAGGAAAGAAGTTCAATTCTTGTTAAGAAGGCTTCAGGGTGTCCAAGAAAGTCCAGCAAGCGCCAGGATCGTCTCCTAAAGAGGATTCAGCTGCGGGATCGGAGTGCCACCAGTGCAGAGCTTGCTCAGGAATGGCAGCAGGCAGGTGTGAGCACATCTGCACGCACAGTGAGGCGAAGACTTTTGGAAGATGGCCTGGTGTCAAGAAGGGCAGCAAAGCAGCCACTTCTCTCCAAAAAACCCATCAGGGACAGATTGATCTTCTGCAGAAAGTATGGTGAATGGACTGCTGAGGACTGGGGCAAAGTCATATTCTCCCATGAAGCCTCTTTCCGATTGTTTGGGGCATCTGGAAAAAGGCTTGTCCGGAGAAGAAAAGGTGAGCGCTACCATCAGTCCTGTGTCATGCCAACAGTGAAGCATCCTGATACCATTCATGTGTGGGGTTGCTTCTCATCCAAGGGAGTGGGCTCACTCACAATTTTGCCCAAAAACACAGCCATGAATAAAGAATGGTACCAAAACACCCTCCAACAGCAACTTCTTCCAACAATCCAACAACAGTTTGGTGAAGAACATTGCATTTTCCAGCATGATGGAGCACCGTGCCATAAGGCAAAAGTGATAACGAAGTGGCTCGGGGACCAAAGTGTTGACATTATGGGTCCATGGCCTGGAAACTCCCCAGATCTTAATTCCATTGAGAACTTGTGGTCAATCATCAAGAGGCGGGTGGACAAACAAAAACCCACCAATTCTGACAAACTCCATGAAGTGATTATGACAGAATGAGTTGCTGTCAGTCAGGATTTGGCCCAGAAGTTGATTGAGAGCATGCCCAGTCGAATTGCAGAGGTCCTGAAAAAGAAGGGGCAACACTGCAAATACTGACTCTTTGCATAAATGTCATGTAATTATATTTCAGTACATCACAGAAACAACTGAAACAAAGATCTAAAATCAGTTTAGCAGCAAACTTTGTAAAAACTAATATTTGTGTCATTCTCAAAACTTTTGGCCACGACTGTACATTGTTGATGTTTTCACAAATCGAATCCCAGATGCCCAGAATGATAGTGCTACCCATCAGCGACCTCCAGGACTGACACTTTGTGCGTGTACGAGCACGGGCACATGCACATTCATGCATGTGTGCACCACACATGCTCTGTCTCCTCCGAGTGGGGGCGTGTTTTAATTAGGTTTATCTGTTTTATAAAGTGATATTTCAGTGTGAGTTTTTATACAAGTGTCAAATTACTTTTTTTTTTTTTAACACTATAGAAAGACTGTTTTTAGACAGTTGACCTGAAACGGTAAAGTGTGTGTGTGTGTGTGTACTTTATAAATTATCACAGACAGAAGCAGAGCAAATCAGTATGAAAGTCTCAGTCACGCTCTCCAGTGCCAAAGTCCCTCCGTCCAACCTCACAATTCAAGAAAAGAAGGCCGTCGCTTCCCTGAGCAAAGACCACAACATCAGTGTTTTACCAGCTGATAAGGGAAGATGCACCGTGGTCCTAAACACTACAGATTACCACACAAAGATCACTACTCTCCTCAGTGACAACAACACCTACGAAGCCTTAAAGCGAGACCCCACAAGCAGCTACAAAAAGAAAGTTATAGCTTGCCTTCAAGACCTTGAAAAGGACAAAATCACTGACCGCCTCACATATCGCCAGCTCTACCCAGGGGATGCCATACCCTGCATTTATGGACTTCCTAAAATCCACAAAGAAGCTGTCCCACTCAGACCCATAGTCAGTAGCATAAACTCAGCCACTTACAACATTTCGAAACACCTTGCTACCGTCCTTGCACCACTCGTGGGGAACACCCCACACCACATCAAGAACTCAACCAACTTCACCGACACGGTCCAGAAACTTACCCTGGATCCAGATGAAACCATGGTGTCCTTTGATGTAGTCTCTCTCTTCACTTGCATACCCACCACGGAGGCCGTGGAGACTGTCAGAAAACGACTACAAGAAGACAGCTCCTTGGAAGACAGGACCAACTTCACACCCGATCAGATTTGGACACTGTTAGACCTCTGCCTCACCACTACATATTTCAAGTACAACGAAGGCTTTTACAGACAAATACAGAAAATCCAGACATTAGAAAAGAAATTATTCTTACTCAAACTATTAAATATTTCTCATTCATCATTTAAATTAAACTTATACTTTGATAATATTTATTGATTAAGAATTAATCATATTTGCTGTTAGCAAAAGTACATATAAACTATATCCAGCACTCTATCATTTAAAACTTAAAAGACTGGTTTGAAGGCCTTCAGGCCTTATACCCTCTCTCAGATGTAATGAGAGCTGAGTCAGGATGTCTTCAGTCTCTTTGAATCCCACCGTTCTCGATACATTCAGGCCAAATAGTTCGATCCTTTTAAATTTTTTATTTTTCATTTTTGAATTTAGTAGTGTGAAGGGATACATGGTAATACAAACCACAACCTTTTGAAATCCTTTAACATGAGTAGTAATATAGCTGCACTTTTTTCTTTTAGAAATAAACTGTGATACTTCTAAAAGCACATATTCACACCTAGCCACACTAGCACTGTATCAACCCCCAATGTTCCTTTAATGCAACTAGCCCGTAATTATCTACTAGTCACAAACACACTGCAACAGTAAGACTTGTTGATTACACATAGATGATTTAACTACTTTAGGAGCATTTTACCTTTTCTTTAGCGCTCTGAAAAGACACGGAGGCTAATAGTTTTAAATAGAGCACCACAAACAACAGGTATTCCTTTAGAAATAAACTTTTCTTGTGTTACTTCTAAAAACTACAGGTTCTTAACTCTGCAACAGTTAGACAGAGTGGGTTACAGTTAGGCCCCCAACAGTCAGCAAAACAAGTCATAAAACGATAAAAGAGGCTCCCTTATCAAGAGCATCCCAGCACACATCCCAACTGTAGTTCCATAGTTTTTCCACCTTTTTCATTACAAACAGTTCCTTTATCTTATCATGTCAAGGATAACTGTTTGCCTTTCCTGGACTGCGCTTTGCACATTGAAGAGAACGGCAACCTCAACATCGAAGTTTACCGGAAGCCCCCACACACGGACCAGTACCTCCTCTTTGACTCCCATCACCCTCTGGAACACAAACTTGGAGTAATCAGGACCCTACACCACTGGGCAGAACATGTTCCCTCTAAGCTTGAAGGGAAAAAGAAGGAACACACACATGTAAAGGAAGCTCTCAAAACATGCAGTTATCCTAATTGGGCGTTTATAAAGTCAGCAAAGAGGCACAGAAAAGAAGATCAGACACCAGCGAGGGAGGATAAGAAAGACGCAACAACATTGTCATCCCCTATGTAGCCGGTGTATCAGAAAAACTCAGGAGAGTTTTCTCCAAAGCATGACATCCCGGTGCATTTCAGACCCAGCAACACACTCAGACAGAAACTGGTTCACCCGAAAGACAAAACGCCAAAACACAGACTCAACAATGTGGTGTTTGCTGTACAGTGCAGCGAGGAATGCCCAGACCTCTACAGAGAGACCAAACAGCCACTTCACAAGCGCATGGCACAACACAGAAGAGCCACTTCCACAGGACAAGACTCAGCAGTCCATCTGCATCTAAAGGTCAAAGGTCACTCTTTGAGGATGCCAATGTTCACATTTTGGACAGAGAGGACAGATGGTTTGAAAGAGGAGTGAAAGAAGCATCTATGTCCACTGTGAGCGACCATCTTTGAACAGAGGCGGGGCTTACGACACCAACTGTCTGCCATCTATAATCCAGTTTTGAGATCCCTCCCAGACGCCTTAACGCCCACTCACATCCTGGGCCATCTGACCTCAGGAAATCCCATGATAAGGTGGGGCCAGGTTTCACAATGAGCTCACCTGAAACTCTGGCTGATTGGGACCCACACCCAGTTTCACACCTTGGCTCAGGCGATTATGTAAATGATCATCAGGGGGTCCTTTTGTCCCTTTGTGGGGGGAAACTCCCACTAGGTTTATATCTGGGACTCTCCACCATTTGACCTTAGAACTGAAGAAGCTTCTCGGATGAGAGGTGAAACACCTTCAAGCAACTTAAAGAAGTCCAGACGCTTTTCTTTCCAAGCTCCTTTGACTAAGATGACCTGGATGACTGAGAACCTTCACAGACACCTTACACTGTAACTACAGCCCCAGCAGCAGTATATTAATGACTAACCTTGTATTGTAGATGGATTATCTCAGTTGCTCTCCTGACTGAAGTTTAGTCCGTTTACAGCATCCTGCCACGTGACTGCATTTGTCCCTAACCATCAGGAACCCTCATTGAGTGGAAAAACAAGTTAGCGTTCATCCTCCAGCTTCACTGTGTTTATATTATGCTTACCATAGCTGTGTCACTGGCCACCACCAATCTCCAAGAATATCATCCTAAAAAAATCCCATTCAGTGAAATAAAATAAAAGCTGTCAAATTTCATCTGAAAATGTTGAATTTTAGTAAAAACAATGCTCTGTAGTTTGATACTGTCGTTACAGACAAAGTGGATTTTTAAAGCCTTTGGACGCCCATTTGAAATGCTGTAAGTCTCCTTAGCTGAAAATATTCAAGCCATAAACTGACTTTTGAGAGCAGCTCAAAACTATTAAACATCAGCAATGTTGAGCCTGTTCCAAAATTTGAATGTTCATGTGTTGAAGGTGCGGGTCTTGTTCAATTATTAAACATATATTTCTTTAATCTGTAGAGGCACAAAGGAAAAAAAATTATTCTGCTTGAATATCAGCCTGGGGTAGCTCTACTTACTCTTTCATAACAACCTGAAAGGTTGGGAATTTAAAATGCAAACCAATGGAAGCAGAAGGAGAAGCCTATAATGTCACAGAGCACACGGTGTCTATAACTGCGTAGACATTTATAAATAAGAGCGTAATAAATACGCTTCATTTCTTAAGAAATATGCAGAGGGAGTGATCTTTATCAAAAGTAGAAGTTTACACCATTGTACACAAGAACTTCAACAATCTATAGTGTGTGAGGCTGTGCAAATAAAGGATGACTTGCTCTTTTCGCTTACGTGTAACAAACCATCAGTTGGGGATTGTGGATTTGACACCTCAGCATTGTGAATGTAGGGAAACATACTCCTGGCTGAGCATAAGATTAATGCGTACAACTTAGAATTTCAGTTATTAATGAAATTCAAAGTGTTTTTTGTAAGTATGGCTAATGTAATTTGACTTCTAACACACACACACACACACACACACACACACACACACACACACACACACACACACACACACTCTTACCGTTTCAGGTGAACTGTCTAAAAACAAAGTCTTTCTATAGTCCATTCATCCCAGCTGTCATAGGGCGAGAGGCGGGGTACACCCTGGACAGGTCGTCTTTCTATAGTGTTAAAAAGTTAAATTAATTCAACGCTTATATAAGAACTCACACTGAAATATCACTTTATAAAACAGATAACCCTAATTAAAACACGCCCCCACTAGGAGACATAGCGTGCGTGATGTGGCCGGAGGTCGGAAGTGTCACTTACACACAAAGGTAGCAGTCATATACTACTAATGATTAATAACACATCCTTTATTTTGTTTGTTTTCTGGATCACCAACCGGTACTCAAAATATTTATAGTGACTCCAGTCATTGTTCAGGTATCACATCATCTTGTATGAAACATTTTATGCATTGATCCCTTTTTATCAGATTTCCTGCAATGAAAAATCAATTAAAAACAAGAAATCATGTTTCAACAAAGAGATCATATTTGTATGACACCATAATTGACATATAATGTGGATATAGTTCTATAGGTTTTTGAATATTTTTAATAATAATGTGATTCTTTACATATCTGAATTTTCTTCTCAGTGTCTGAGCTGAGGGTTGTTTTGCTGGGCAACAGCTGGTCTGAGAGGAGTTCAGTGGGAAATGTTCTCATCGGACAGAACGTGTTCGATGCTGAGAAAGAATGGAATACCTGTCTGAGAGTGACCGGACCTGTGGAAGACAAAACCATAGCTCTCATCAATGCTCCAGATCTGCTGGATCCGAACATGTCTGATGACCAACTGACAGAGATTATAGACGAATGTAAGAGTCTCTCTGAACCAGGACCTCATGTGTTCTTGTTGGTTATACAGCCTGAAACCTTCACTGGGGAAAACCAGAAGAAGCTACAATCAGTCCTTGAAAACTTCAGTGATCAATCCTTTGATCACTCATTGATAGTGATATCATCGCCTGGTGGTCAGAGCTCTGGTTCCACTGAAAACTATCTGCAGCATCTACCGGTAACAGATTTGATCAAGAAATGTAAAGACCACTGGTTGCAGCAGAAGAACCTTGAACAAAAACAAATGGTAAAAGCTATGGGCAAAATTGTACAGCAGAGTGATGGAGATCATGTGAGCTGGAATGTTTCCACAGCCACTACATCGAGTTTGCCCAGTTACCAACCAAGCCTGACACAAGGAGAAACGGTCACTGTCAACCAGGATCCTGTTAAAGGTACTTTTTTCAGTTAATATTCTCCTTAATTAATATTCTGGCACATGCACACTGGTATTGTCTTGCCAGTGTGCATGTGCCGTATAACAATCAGGCATTACAAATATTTTACCAGCTCCCACTATATTTGCATCAGAGAGGCAGCTGATTTGCTGTCATTAATATTGGTGGTTAGCATTGTCTTGTAATAGCTACAAATTGTTTTTCTTCAATACTGGAAGTAAATGAATTCAGTAAACCTGAGAATGTATACTTTACAGACTGGCAAGACCCACTGCCAGATTTTTACAACAACAAATGTTGTAAGTTATAATAACATGTGATTCCATAATTATGCTATAGCTGCTCAATGAAGTTCAATATAGAAACAGCTTATCCAAAGTTCTATTACAACCACTGCTTCAGGGAACAAGCCTGCCAGCAGGAATGCAGCTTTCAATCAGTCCTTATCCACTTTATAGTCTGTTTGAACCTGAAGGCCTGTTCCACTGCAGTTTACAAAAACATTGAACTGAGCTAAAACACTGGCATAGCTCAGTTTGTCATATTAATATTGTTTCCACAAACAAGAGTGGTCTAGTCAGACAATCTCTCACAAAGACCATATTTTAAAAAAGTGCACTTTAACTAAGTAAATGCTGTGTGTTCTGTTTCAGATGCATAGCCTTTAGGAAGTCTTTAAATGAGGTTTCATGTATGTCAAACTCCTGGCATTGTCCAACTCTGAACTGTGACTTTGTTTTTTCCCTTTTTTGTTTCAGCATCTTCCTTCAGGATTGTACTTTTGGGGAGAAATGAGGACAAAAAGGGAAAACTGTTTAATTTGATTCTAAAAACTCAAGATTCTCATTTGCAAAGATTCCAAACAAAAAAACAATGTGTGGCCTCCTGTGGGGAGTGGAGAGGAAACTCTGTAACAGTCGTGAAAACTCCAGACATGCTCAGTCAAACTGAAGATGTAGTAAGAAAACATGTGGAGATGTGCATGAGACTTTGCTCACCTGGACCAAATGTTCTTCTGCTGCTAGTGGATTCTGATTTCAATGAGAAGAAGAGAGAAAGACTGAACTTCATCCTGAGCTTGTTTGGTCATGATGCCTTTAAATACTCGATGGTCATCCTGACAGAAAAGAAGATCAGTAACAGTGTAAATAAGCTTGTTAAAGAATGTGGAGAAAGAAAGTATGGAATGAATGACACTGAAGCTGAAAGGCTAATGGGTGGGATTGAGAAACTCATTCTTGGGCACAACAAGGCATCAGCTTTAAACCTGGTTCTGTGTGGGAGGAGAGGAGCAGAGAAGACGTCAGCAGCCAAGGCCATTTTAGGTCAGACTGAGCTTCATTCAGCCTCCAACTCATCAGAGTGTGTTAAACATCAGGGAGAGGTGTGTGGACGTTGGGTTTCCCTGGTGGAGCTGCCTGCCTTGTATGGAAAACCTCAGGAGGCAGTGATGGAGGAATCACTCAGGTGTATCTCCCTCTGTGATCCTGAGGGTGTCCATGCCTTCATCCTGGTCCTACCTGTGGCTCCCCTCACTGATGAAGACAAGGGAGAGTTAGAGACCATCCAGGATGCATTCAGCTCTCGAGTCAATGACTTCACCATGATTCTGTTCACTGTGGATTCAGATCCTACAGATCCAGCTGTTGATAACTTCATAAAGGGAAACAAGAACATCCAGGAGCTCTGTGAGAGCTGTGGAGGAAGATCTGTTGTTCTCAACATGAAGAACAAACAGCAGATACTAAAGCTGTTAGATACAGTGGAAAAGGTGACAGCTGACAAAGATGAATCAAGCTATACACTCACCATGTTTACACGTATCTGTGTGGATAAAATCACCACGCTCCAGGCGGAGCTGAAAAACTTGAAACTACATGACGTTGGCCTTTGTAAGTATTTTTAAAAATATTTTCTAAACCATGAGTTTTATAAAACTTTTATATCTGCCAGAATCGAAGATCATGTCTATACACAGAAAATCCAGACTTTAGAAAAGACATTATTCTTACTCAAACTATTAAATATTTCTCATTCATCATTTAAATTAAACTTATACTTTGATAATATTTATTGATTAAGAATTAATCATATTTGCTGTTAGCAAAAGTACATATAAACTATATCCAGCACTCTATCATTTAAAACTTAAAAGACTGGTTTGAAGGCCTTCAGGCCTTATACCCTCTCTCAGATGTAATGAGAGCTGAGTCAGGATGTCTTCAGTCTCTTTGAATCCCACCGTTCTCGATACATTCAGGCCAAATAGTTCGATCCTTTTAAATTTTTTATTTTTCATTTTTGAATTTAGTAGTGTGAAGGGATACATGGTAATACAAACCACAACCTTTTGAAATCCTTTAACATGAGTAGTAATATAGCTGCACTTTTTTCTTTTAGAAATAAACTGTGATACTTCTAAAAGCACACATTCACACCTAGCCACACTAGCACTGTATCAACCCCCAATGTTCCTTTAATGCAACTAGCCCATAATTATCTACTAGTCACAAACACACTGCAACAGTAAGACTTGTTGATTACACATAGATGATTTAACTACTTTAGGAGCATTTTACCTTTTCTTTAGCGCTCTGAAAAGACACGGAGGCTAATAGTTTTAAATAGAGCACCACAAACAACAGGTATTCCTTTAGAAATAAACTTTTCTTGTGTTACTTCTAAAAACTACAGGTTCTTAACTCTGCAACAGTTAGACAGAGTGGGTTACAGTTAGGCCCCCAACAGTCAGCAAAACAAGTCATAAAACGATAAAAGAGGCTCCCTTATCAAGAGCATCCCAGCACACATCCCAACTGTAGTTCCATAGTTTTTCCACCTTTTTCATTACAAACAGTTCCTTTATCTTATCATGTCAGAGGTCAACTGAAACCATGTCCAACTGAACCTGCAAAGGTTTTCCACCTTTTCTTACACCCCCACACCTTTATCTCTACAGGCAGACAATTACACCTCCTACTGACTAACCGAACCACCATAGTTTTTCCACCTTTCTCTTTAATTCAATTCAATTCAATTCAATTTTATTTATATAGCGCCAAATCACAACATAAGTCGCCTCAAGGCGCTTCATAGATACAGAGAAAAACCCAACAATCATATGACCCCCTATGAGCAAGCACTTTGGCAACAGTGGGAAGGAAAAACTCCCTTTTAACAGGAAGAAACCTCCGGCAGAACCAGGCTCAGGGAGGGGCGGGGCCATCTGCTGCGACCGGTTGGGGTGAGAGAAGGAAGACAGGATAAAAGACATGCTGTGGAAGAGAGACAGAGGTTAATAACAGATATGATTCAATGCAGAGAGGTCTGTTAACACATAGTGAGTGAGAAAGGTGACCGGAAAGGAAAAACTCAATGCATCATGGGAATCCCTGGCAGCCTACGTCTATTGCAGCATAACTAAGGGAGGATTCAGGGTCACCTGGTCCAGCCCTAACTATATGCTTTAGCAAAAAGGAAAGTTTGAAGCCTAATCTTGAAAGAAGAGATAGTGTCTGTCTCCTGAATCCAAACTGGAAGCTGGTTCCACAGAAGAGGGGCCTGAAAACTGAAGGCTCTGCCTCCCATTCTACTTTTAAATACTCTGGGAACAACAAGTAGGCCTGCAGAGCGAGAGCGAAGTGCTCTAATAGGGTGATATGGTACTACAAGGTCATTAAGATAAGATGGGGCCTGATTATTTAAGACCTTGTATGTGAGGAGCAGGATTTTGAATTCAATTCTGGATTTAACAGGAAGCCAAAACAGGAGAAATCTGCTCTCTCTTTCTAGTCCCTGTCAGGACTCTTGCTGCAGCATTTTGGATTAGCTGAAGGCTTTTCAGTGAGTTTTTAGGACATCCTGATAATAATGAATTACAGTCGTCCAGCCTGGAAGTAATAAATGCGTGAACTAGTTTTTCAGCGTCACTCTGAGACAGGATATTTCTAACTTTAGAGATGTTGCACAAATGGAAGAAAGCAGTCTTACATATTTGTTTAATATGTGCGTTGAAGGACATGTCCTGGTCAAAAATGACTCCAAGGTTCCTCACAGCGTTACTGGGGGCCAAGGTAATGCCATCCAGAGTAAGAATCTGCTTAGATACCATATTTCTAAGCTTTTCAGGGCCGAGTACAGTAACCTCAGTTTGATCTGAATTAAGAAGCAGAAAGTTAGCGGCCATCCAGGTCTTTATGTCTTTAAGACATTCCTGCAGTTTAACTCATTGGTGTGTGTTATCTGGCTTCATGGACAGATAGAGCTGGGTGTCATCTGCATAGCAGTGTAAATGTATGCTATGTCTTCTAATGATACTGCCTAAGGGAAGCATGTATAATGTAAACAGAATTGGTCCTAGCACTGAACCCTGTGGAACTCCATAATTAACCTCAGTGTGTGAAGAGGACTCTCCATTTACATGCACAAACTGGAGTCTATTAGATAGATATGATACAAACCACTGCAGTGCAGTACCTGTAATACCTACAGCATGTTCTAATCGCTCTAATAGGATATTATGGTCGACAGTATTGAACGCTGCACTGAGGTCTAGCAGGACAAGCACAGAGATGAGTCCACTGTCAGAGGCCATAAGAAGATCATTTGTAACCTTCACTAAAGCTGTTTCTGTGCTGTGCTGAGCTCTGAAACCTGACTGAAACTCTTCAAATAAACCATTCCTCTGCAGATGATCTGTTAGCTGTTTGACAACTACTCTTTCAAGGATGTTTGATATGAAAGGAAGGTTGGAGATTGGCCTATAATTAGCTAAGACTGCTGGGTCTAGAGATGCTTTTTGAGTAAAGGTTTAACTACAGCCAGCTTGAAGGCCTGTGGTACATAGCTGATTATTAGAGATAGGTTGATCATATTTAAGATCAAAGAATTAATTAATGGCAGGACTTCTTTGAACAGTTTTGTAGGAATGGGGTCTAAAAGACACGTTAATGGTTTGGAGGAAGTAATTATTGAAGTTAACTCAGAAAGATCAATTGGAGAAAAAGAGTCTAACTTAACATCAATGGTACTAAGAGTAGCTGTAGATAATATTACATCTGTGAGATGATTACTGGTAATTCTTTCTCTAACGATGATAATTTTATTTGTGAAGAAGTTCATGAAGTCATTACTAGTTAACGTTAAAGGGATTGTTGGCTCAAAAGAGCTCTGACTGTTTGTCAGCCTGGCTACAGAGCTGAAGAGAAACCTGGGGTTGTTCTTATTTTCTTCAATCAGTGATGAATAGTAAGATGTTCTGGCTTTGCGGAGGGCTTTCTTATAAAGCAGCAAACTATTTCTCCAGGCTTTACAACCTGCTCCTTACATCAGCATCTCAGAGGCCAACTGAAACCAAGTCCACCTATATAAAAACACCCCATCACACACACAGTATTTTCCTCAGCACTTCACAACTGCCGCAAGGTATATCATTTTAACTTTTTATTTTTTCAGATCCCAGACACAGCGGTGTGAGGTAGTTAGCACACAGTTTGGACATGTAGAAAGTAGAGATGGCACGATACCACTTTTTTATGTCCGATACCGATATCATAAATTTGGACATCTGCCGATACCGATATGAATCCGATATAGTGTTTTTTAATCAACAAAACTGTTTTTTAAATATCTTGCTGCATTTTGTATAAGTTCATACTCAAGTTTAAAACAACAGCTACACTAAAGCTGTTCTGTTATACCTGTATGCAAAAAAAATATTTCATAGTTCAGCAATACTGATCAATCTAATAAACTTAAACCTACACCATCCTCCCTATTCTGGTATTTTAAAGAGTACTTAGCATAAATATTAAGCAACCTAACTAATAGGGTTCCAACTCCCAGCAACAACAAAAATAAACTAGAAAGCGAAAATTTCTGAAGAAATTTTAAGTGTGCCTATGCCGCCGCTAATCAGTATAGTTTGCCATTCAAACGGCTACAGTGAGCAAAACTCAGCAGAGTAGCCATTCTCCACCATGAACTATGATAAAACCAAACACCGCTCGCGCCTCACAGATGACAGCTTACGGTTTTGTGTAAAGATGAGGTGACTTCGTACAGCCCCGATTTGTAGACGCTTGACCGTTGTAGCTGTTCTGACAATCGTTTGTCTTTCAGACCCACGACAAATCTGTCTCGCACCATTTCATCATGCAAAGTCCCGTATCCACAATGTTCTGCCAGACAATGGAGTGTAGTATGGAAGTTGTCAACTGACTCACCCGTCTCTTGTTGGCGCTGGTTAAACTTCGCTCGCTCAAATATGATGTTTCTTTGGGCTACGAAGTGAGCATCCAATCTCCTTTTAACGGTCTCATAATCGCTCGCCTCTTCGGGAGTCAGATGCAGGGATACCAATATTTCCTCTGCCTGCTCGCCCATAGTGTAGATAAGGGCGTTCACTTGATTTTCGTCCGCTTGCGGGGTGACTTGAAACTGACTCATGACGTCTCTTTTCGCGCAGCTCCTCTCTGGCCGACCTTTAACCTGGCACCGACACCGAAACTTTCCACTTATGCCCAACTAACGTTTCCAGTTGTCTTCTGACACCATGTTCCGTCATTTGAGGTTATGGATGTTATTTGACTGGAGGCATAACTGACAGACACACGAGACGCGCCATTACTCCAATGAGTGTCCTGTATTATTTTTCATCCCCCCCACAACAACAACCAGCAGAAACGTTCCTACCAACAAGCCAGCAGAAACATTCCTACCGTCTAATATTTACCTGATACTACAAGTAACAACGGGCACAGCTGTATAGAAACTCCGTCGTGCTAGCTAGCACGCAGTACGAGTTATCGTTAGCCACCACCGGTCGATCGGCGGCGAGCGATCGTGGGTGGAAGGAGAGACGGCTTACTGAAACGGTTTTTTTTAGCGAAGGGTCGCTAGCCGGCGCTAGGTAGCAAGCCGGCGGCTAGCTAGCCGGCTAGCAGCAACACACCCTTGCCGTTACCGTAACTATTCAATGCTTCGCGCAACCTTAAGAATTCCAATGGTTCCTGAAAGCACCGACGCTGTGCGCGCCGTTGATATTGTCGTCATTACGGTAATCCAAATACTCCCGACATACCACTAGAGTGAGCCAGCACACCACAAATCAAGTTTCCCTTAAGTTTCATTTTCCTCCCCATTCATTCCAATGGGCAAAAACTTGCATTAAAATATTCATATTTAAAAAACTATAGAAGTAATAAACACCAAAAGTCATAGCACACCATTCCTGATCCAGCCGCACAAAATGATATAACATATATGAAGCTTGTGTCAAAACTGTGGGATGAGTTACGCGCGAAAATTTCAGGCTGAAAAAGGAAAATAATAATAATAATAACTAGAAAGCGAAAATTTCTGAAGAAATTTTAAGTGTGCCTATGCCGCCGCTAATCAGTATAGTTTGCCATTCAAACGGCTACAGTGAGCAAAACTCAGCAGAGTAGCCATTCTCCACCATGAACTATGATAAAACCAAACACCGCTCGCGCCTCACAGATGACAGCTTACGGTTTTGTGTAAAGATGAGGTGACTTCGTACAGCCCCGATTTGTAGACGCTTGACCGTTGTAGCTGTTCTGACAATCGTTTGTCTTTCAGACCCACGACAAATCTGTCTCGCACCATTTCATCATGCAAAGTCCCGTATCCACAATGTTCTGCCAGACAATGGAGTGTAGTATGGAAGTTGTCAACTGACTCACCCGTCTCTTGTTGGCGCTGGTTAAACTTCGCTCGCTCAAATATGATGTTTCTTCGGGCTACGAAGTGAGCATCCAATCTCCTTTTAACGGTCTCATAATCGCTCGCCTCTTCGGGAGTCAGATGCAGGGATACCAATATTTCCTCTGCCTGCTCGCCCATAGTGTAGATAAGGGCGTTCACTTGATTTTCGTCCGCTTGCGGGGTGACTTGAAACTGACTCATGACGTCTCTTTTCGCGCAGCTCCTCTCTGGCCGACCTTTAACCTGGCACCGACACCGAAACTTTCCACTTATGCCCAACTAACGTTTCCAGTTGTCTTCTGACACCATGTTCCGTTATTTGAGGTTATGGATGTTATTTGACTGGAGGCATAACTGACAGACACACGAGACGCGCCATTACTCCAATGAGTGTCCTGTATTATTTTTCATCCCCCCCACAACAACAACCAGCAGAAACGTTCCTACCAACAAGCCAGCAGAAACGTTCCTACCGTCTAATATTTACCTGATACTACAAGTAACAACGGGCACAGCTGTATAGAAACTCCGTCGTGCTAGCTAGCACGCAGTACGAGTTATCGTTAGCCACCACCGGTCGATCGGCGGCGAGCGATCGTGGGTGGAAGGAGAGACGGCTTACTGAAACGGTTTTTTTAGCGAAGGGTCGCTAGCCGGCGCTAGGTAGCAAGCCGGCGTCTAGCTAGCCGGCTAGCAGCAACACACCCTTGCCGTTACCGTAACTATTCAATGCTTCGCGCAACCTTAAGAATTCCAATGGTTCCTGAAAGCACCGACGCTGTGCGCGCCGTTGATATTGTCGTCATTACGGTAATCCAAATACTCCCGACATACCACTAGAGTGAGCCAGCACACCACAAATCAAGTTTCCCTTAAGTTTCATTTTCCTCCCCATTCATTCCAATGGGCAAAAACTTGCATTAAAATATTCATATTTAAAAAACTATAGAAGTAATAAACACCAAAAGTCATAGCACACCATTCCTGATCCAGCCGCACAAAATGATATAACATATATGAAGCTTGTGTCAAAACTGTGGGATGAGTTACACGCGAAAATTTCAGGCTGAAAAAGGAAAATAATAATAATAATAATAATAAGAATAATAAATCCGAGCAATAGTAATAAGTGTGCCTTTTGGCATAGGCACACTTAATAATAATAATAATAATAATAATAAGAATAAGAATAATAAATCCGAGCAATAGTAATAAGTGTGCCTTTTGGCATAGGCACACTTAATAAGTAAAAAATAGGGAACCACCCCTCACGCTCCACCTCATGATGCTTAATCGACGTAATCAACCTTAATTTGATGCAGTGTGAAAAAAAATGCACAGAAATCAATTATTTTTCAAGAAATATTAAATAGATTCAACATCTTTCTTCAACAAAATTGCAGACTGCACAGATGGTACCTTCCCAAAGGAAAAAGTACTATAGCTTACTAGGGTATATTAGACTTAATAGTTACTATATACAGTAATTGACTTTACTCATTTTACATCAAATTAAAACCTTGGGTGTCAGATAATTATTTATTAAAAGCTTGACATTTTAAATGAGAATAAGAAAGAAAAGTATGTCTTTGTGCCCCCTTTTCCCTGTTAATGCCCTATCGGCCCCCCTGGCTAAACTTTGCTAGATCCGCCCCTGCACAGTTACCAGCGTCAGCTGCGTAGAAAAAGATCCTCGAGTAGAAAGTAATATTAAATACATTCTAACAACAGCTGATCAAGCTTAAACGTGCTGCTGTTGTTCAGCCGCTGGTTTCCTCTTTCTGGTGCAAAGTGGGCCAAAAACAAACAAGAGACACGGACTCGTGACAGAAAAGCCGATCAGCTGATCGTTAAGCAGTTTCATGATTGAAGTAGCAGCAAGAAGAGGCAGTCGCTCCATATATCGTTTGTTAAGCTTAACGCAGGAATGCTTTACAAACATTCAGAGATGGACTTACACACTTGCTTTACTTCTCTCGGGATAACTTTGTCGGAGATGAAATGCCGGGTTGCTAGCGAAGCTCCAAATGCTATCCAGACCACCGACAGGTCCCGCATGCCACAGCCGCTCTATCACGTGATGCATACTGCTCCGACGTGCTAACGTTCTGAGGTGAGTTACGGCGTGTTGCAAGTTTTGTGAGGTGCTTTCGTGATATATAATGGATCGGATTACATTTTTTATTTTTCTCCGATATCCGATCCAATAATTTAGGTCAGTATCCATCCAGTCCATCTCTAGTAGAAAGCATCGTTTGTTTGGAACACATCAACAGAGAGGTAGAATTCATAGCTGTTCATAAGAGTTTAATTTAATCAAACCTCATTTTACGGATCTAAGTGGCTCCTCATCACTAGACAATTCACCATTTTATTTAAATATCAGAATTTTCGGAATGAGGATCCAAGCGGGACACAGAGGCTGCTAGTTTTAACGCACCAGTATGCAAATATAAATAAAAGCCTGACTATCCTGAGAGCCTAGCTGCAGCAACACCTTTCTTTCACACGGATTCCTGGATGTGCGTTGGAGCCGACGTTGCTACCCGCACAGAGCGTTTCTGACAGTCGGGCGCTGCTTATACAATAGAGAAAAGCAACAATACAGCGTGTTTCTCTGCTCCAAGACATCAGCGGGCCTTTCACAAGGTAAGCATGTCTGTTATACACAGCGCATAAATGTCTGTATGTCAGTGCCGATTATTCAAACCCTGTTTCAAATGTGACACACATGTTGTCCGAAAACATTTCCTCTAAATTTGCAAAGTTACTGATTTTAAAAAAATATATTTTCGAATTTTTAGTTGCATGTCAAACATATGATAGACTCTAGAGCACATTTATATAGCTACATTCACAATGGTATAACCGTGCTAAATAAAAGAGGCCCAAGCACCAAAGCACTCTAATGCAAGCCTCTAAACTGTATGTTGATAAGTACATGAAGCGTACCTCTACCTCTATAGCTGAAAACAGTTTGTATCCGCACTCTGAGGTTCTGCTGAATTGTTTTTAATACGGCACTTTTTGACAAACAGCAGATGATGAAATCCTCTTTATTGGAGAAAGTGTGCTTAAGCTATTGTTGCTCATACTTACTGAGTTCCCTAGCTACTTCCTTACTATGTCAGTAAACTTTTTGAAAAGGAAGCTGTTATAGATTTAAAGAAACATCTTAATTGAAGCAAAGGCAAAAAAAACTGGAATGAATTTCATGTGACTGTTCATATTAAAGCCAACAACAAGTGAAAATCCAAAAAACCGGCTCCAATCCTTATTAATGATCTCCCCCCTCTCTCTCCCCCTCTCTCTCTCTCTCTCTCTGTGTGTGTGTGTGTGTGTGTGTGTGTGTGTGTGTGTGTGTGTGTGTGTGTGTCCTCACAGAAGGAAGGTCACAGCAGGAGGTTTTCTCAAACGCATTACCAATCAGTTTATTTTTTACAAGAAGTGTAGCTCATAGAATGGTATAAATGTATTCTTTGCGATACTTTATAAATATGAAACTCTAAAGATTTTGAGTTCGTGCACATTGTGAAGCAAGAATCTAAATATTTGTGTCACAATGATTTCTATAAAGCATGTTGTTTATGGGCATAATGTAACAAATCTTAAATCAAATTAAAACAAATCGTTAAAGTGTCACTTCAGTAATGTTGACTCATGTTTTAATAGGTGACTTTAAAACACTAAACTCTAATTTCTGTGGTTTATTTTAAGTTTACAGAATATAACGTGGTAAGACGACGAGTTTTACTTCTCACTGTCCGTGTTATGTGTATCTATTTATCATGTATGCTACTTTGCTCTGTGGACTGTAAAATGTTTCATTGTGTTTATAAATAAACCAGACTTTCACCGTCTGCATCTTTTACTGTTTTTCTGCTTTTGTTCACTCCAAGTTTGACAAACCTACAGATATCCAGAGTTAACTCGCTAACAATGTGGAGCAGTCTCAGTGTATTTAGCTGCTTTTTCCCTGAACACAACCAACTGAGAGAAACGCCTGTAGGCCTCACTTTGGTCATTTGTACGCTGAAGGAGATTTGTTCCATAGACACCTTCTACTAGTGTTTCCTGCACTTAATCCATCACTACTATGTTCTATTTAAATCCAGATTCCTTTTACAGTTTCCAGTTCAGTCCAGTTCAGGACATCTTGTTTGGACTCTGACCCAGAGACTATTCTGCCCATGTCTATGTAAGCATGCTGCAAAAACCCTCTGCACTCTTCATCACTAACAATATTTCAAATCCAGACAGTAGCGCTGAATGAAGCTATCAACCCTCAAAACACAAAGCTCCAACTCGTTTATGAGCATGTTTGCATTGCGTATATATTAAAATAATAAAACAGTTTTTTGTAGTAATTTAATAAACAATCAATACTTTTTTTAACCCTTACAACATACAATGTACGCTTGACTGACTGTTTTGACTTTGTGGAGAACAATAGTGTTCAACCAGTATTTGATCTCCTGGTATGAAAATGTTTTTGTACAATTAACAAAAAACAACTAACTCAAATTAAAAGGTACTGAAAGATTATTTCAGTTAGTTAGGATTACCTTTCAATAACTATGT
>NW_024387087.1:98498-123837 GCF_900408965.1 Simochromis diagramma | reverse complement strand
TTTAATTCATTTACTGCAGTATATTTCACCATTTGCATTATTGAAACCCAGTTATAGTGACAGATGTTTTGTTTGTAAAGTCAAAGGCAAACAGCAAAAGTCTTATACATATAAAGAAAAAGAGCAAAAAGAATTTTTACGTCTAACCCATGTTAGGTTAATTGGTATGTAACTTTAAACTGTAGGAGACGATTTACGCAGAGAAAATCCAAACAAGTGTGGGGAAACTCCACACAGAAAGATGATGGATTCAAACCCATGATCTCCCCAAATAGCAAAATTGGTATGGCCCGGATCAGGCCCACACAATGTGCTTACACAAAGTTTCAGCTCTGGTTATTTTCATCTCTCCCAGATGTCAGCCTAATGTGTACCTTAATCAAGCCGTAATAACTAGAGATGGACCGATCCGATATTACGTATCAGTATTGGTCCGATACTGACGTAAATTACTGGATCAGATATCGGAGAGAAATAAAAAATGTAATCCGATCCATTAAATATCAAAAAAGCACCTCACAAAACTTGCGACACTGCGTAACTCGCCTCATAACCGTAGCACGTGGGAGCAGTGTGGTCACGTGATAGCGCCTGTGTGTATTTGTAGCCTTGCTACCAAACTCCGAGGAAGTTGGTATGGCAACAAGTAGGCCTGCAGAGCGAGAGCGAAGTGCTCTAATAGGGTGATATGGTACTACAAGGTCATTAAGATCAGATGGGGCCTGATTATTTAAGACCTTGTATGTGAGGAGCAGGATTTTGAATTCTGGATTTAACAGGAAGCCAAAACAGGAGAAATCTGCTCTCTCTTTCTAGTCCCTGTCAGGACTCTTGCTGCAGCATTTTGGATTAGCTGAAGGCTTTTCAGTGAGTTTTTTGGACATCCTGATAATAATGAATTACAGTCGTCCAGCCTGGAAGTAATAAATGCATGAACTAGTTTTTCAGCGTCACTCTGAGACAGGATATTTCTAACTTTAGAGATGTTGCACAAATGGAAGAAAGCAGTCTTACATATTTGTTTAATATGTGCATTGAAGGACATGTCCTGGTCAAAAATGACTCCAAGGTTCCTCACAGCGTTACTGGAGGCCAAGGTAATGCCATCCAGAGTAAGAATCTGGTTAGATACCATATTTCTAAGCTTTTCAGGGCCATGTACAATAACCTCAGTTTAATCTGAATGAAGAAGCACAAAGTTAGCGGCCATCCAGGTCTTTATGTCTTTAAGACATAAAGATTAAGCTGTTTCTGTGCTGTGATGAGCTCTGAAACCTGACTGAAACTCTTCAAATAAGCCATTCCTCTGCAGATGATCTGTTAGCTGTTTGACAACTACTCTTTCAAGGATGTTTGATATGAAAGGAAGGTTGGAGATTGGACTATAATTAGCTAAGACTGCTGGGTCTAGAGATGCTTTTTGAGTAAAGGTTTAGCTACAGCCAGCTTGAAGGCCTGTGGTACATAGCTGATTATTATCAGAATCAGAATACTTTATTAATCCCGAAGGAAATTAGGGTTACAGCAGGCAGCACACTAATGGCGCATGTGCACTTACAAAGGAACCTTCTGACCAACTTTACACAAACATCACATTGGGGAGACATGTCAGAGAGGTAGGCTGATAGGAAAAAAACAACGAAAATACATAACATGAGGTAAGAGGAGGAGAAAAAAAATCCACTCAGACTGAGCTCGTAGTGGGAGAACAGTTTGATAACAGAAAAAAACACCTCAGCACAAAAAGCACATGACTATCAATACACCATAGAAACACAAGACAAGCAACAGGGGTGGTAAAGGGTAAGAGAGAGAATAGAATAGCCTTTATTGTCATTGTACAGAGTACAACGAAATTGGAGTGCCACTCCCTTGGTGCAAGTTTCAATAATAAATATAAATGTAAAATATAAAAAGTACAAAAAAACCAATCGTAAGTACTCAAACAATAGTATGTACAATATATACAGGATAGCAGCATTAATATAATGACAGTATGTCTAGCTGGTGTAGACAGCGCATCTGGTCCTGCAGCATGTCTGCGCTGGTCCAGTCGACTGCCATCTTCCCCGGTAGGGAACAAGCATCGAAGGCGTTTGGAAAGGGAGGGGGGATCAGTGTGTGCACATCAGTGTATATGTATGTGTGTCCAGAGTTCAGCTGAGACAGTGTCCTTTGCCCCGCCAGGCTAAGTAAACAGTCTTCCAGCCAACCCAGTTGGCCTTGCATGGAATGGGGGAACAGTCTAAACACAGTCGTTATCAGGGTGTTTTGTTCAGCTCCAGCCTTGAGGCCGCAGCTGGCGCCGAAGGGTTTTCCATATGAAGTGGTGGTGCTTTTTACTTTAGTGCGAACAGCTCATATGAATTTCAAAGCTGTTCTAACAGTCCAACACTGGTCTCTCAATCTCCCGTTGGAGAGCCACGAGCTTTCTATGATGTTATCAAACTTGCGTTCCGTGATGTTGTCATTCTTTTTGCTCAAAGAGCAGGTTCTGAGAACTCACAACCGCAGTGCACTTCCCCAAGATGTGATCGAATTTGCGCTCAAAGGTGTTATTCGAGCGAGCCCCTCCAGATGTAATCCAGTTTTTCACTCAGAGGTCTTGTTCTGAGTGTTCACGGCAGCCGTGCGTTCTCCAAGATCTTATCCGTGCTGCACTCAATGAGCCCATTTCGAGAAACTCACGCCTCTCTGTCATGGTCCTGGGCCGTGTTGGCCCAGTGCTCTTAGTTCTTTTGTATTTTTGTATTCAATCCCCTGTTTAGGTTCTGTTTCCTGGGTTGCCCTGTTATGTTGTTCCCTGTGTGCCTTCCTTTTGTGACTCTCACCCCCGTGTGCCCCTCTGTGTATCTGTGAGCCCTCGCCTCTCCTTATGTTTTATTCCAGGTTCCCCCAGCCCGTTATGTCTGGTCTCCCCGTGCTCTCTCTCCTCCTGTCTGAACCTCGGTGCACTTCCTGTTTACTTTGTGACTCTCACGCCTGTACATGTCGTGTTCAGTTCACCCCGCCCTGTCTCGTTATGATTATCAGTGTCACCTGTGCCCCCCGTGTGTTCCCACTTTCCTCGTTAACCCTCTGTGTATTTCTGTCTGCGTCTCCCTCTGTTCGGCGTCGCGTTCTCCCTCATGTTGTGTGGATCTCTCTGTGTCTCCCTGCGTATGTTAGTTTACTTTTCCCAGTTTAGTTTTGTATTTCCTATGTTCTGCCATTCCAGCATTAAAGCTGTGATTTTCAGTTCATCCCCGTGTCTGTGAGTTTTGCGTTTGGGTCCTTCTCCCGCCTGCCACACAGCGAACCATGACAGAAGAACGCGACCTTGACATGGACCCAGCAACCCACAACCCCTCCGCTGAGCTCCGGGAGGATTTGGTTTATACGGTGGAGTACCACTGTCAGGAGTGGGAGGCGCTACCAGGAGACGGACACCGGGAGGTCGTAGCCGCCCGTCTACAGCGGATGGTGTCCGGACTCCCGTGGCTGTTCGGCTCGCTGCACCCCCACATCCGGGACTTCCTTGTTTCCACCGTAGGCGTCCGCCCAGAGCTGCCTCTCCAGTGCGAGGAGCCGGAGGAGGTCCAGCCCGGCCCGCTGACGGATTCGCGGCCCGGCTCGTCTCCTCCACCATCCCGGAGAAAACGGCGTTCACGCCGCCGACGCACCACCCCACAGCTGGACATTCGGACTCCTACGTTACCTGCTGGGGTGAGTGAGGACTCTGCATCTCTCCCTAACGATGAGACCGTTCGCTCAGGGGCTGTGTTCTGCGTGGCGGATGACAACACGAGCAGCTTACCGCCTGTCTACGCTACGCGGCGCACAGGGATGCCAGAGGCCAGCGACTTTGGTGAGGAAGAGCGGCAGCAGGTGTTACAGGCTTATCGGGAGGACGAGCTCCGGTGGAAACCCTGGCTTATCACCGAGGAGGAGCTCTCATCAGCTGTCCCACCACAGATCGACCACCCACCCTCGCCGCCGCGATCGGACTACTCGTCCCCTGCTTCCTGCCTGGCACGGATGTGGTCTGAGGGCGAGGAGCCGGTCGCCACGGAAGGCCAGGCTGAGCCCACGGCCGCCCCTAAGAGGAAACGGCGTTCCCGCCGCTGTCGCGCACCGCCACGGCCCGTTCTGCCCTCCACTGAGCCTGCCATTTCTCGGACTGTTCTTTCTGAGCCCGCTCCTTTTCCTGCTCGTGTTTCTCCTCCCAGGCCAGTTCAATTAGCTCCCTCGCAGCCACCCGCAGTTCAGTTAGCTCCCTCGCAGCCCTTCCCAGCTCAGTCGGCTCCCTCGCAGCCCTTCCCAGCTCAGTCGGCTCCCTCGCAGCCCTTCCCAGCTCAGTCGGCTCCCTCGCAGCCCTTCCCAGCTCAGTCGGCTCCCTCGCAGCCCTTCCCAGCTCAGTCAGCTCCCCTCCTGGAAAACTCCGCTACCTGGTATTCACTGCATCGGCATCTTTTCCCCTCAACATTTGTCGCTAAATCATTCGACCCTCCCTTAAGAAAGAGACTGTATCCTCGCTGCCTTCACCCCGGTACACCAGTGTCACCTACCCCACAACCACGTTCAGCTCAGTCTCCAGTGTCCCCCGTCACAGCTCGGTTCCCAGAGCCACCCGTCACAGCTCAGGTCCCAGTAGCTCCTGAAGCCCAGGCCCGTGAGACAGCGAGAGGGGACCGCACGTCGGCTGTACAGGCCGCATCTCAGCCTGCTGGGAATGGCGTGAGTCTTCTCTCCGCCTCAGACTGCCTTCTGCTTCGGTTCCCATCCACGTCAGCTGGAGGGCCCGAGGGGCCCGTTCAGCTTCCTTCCACGTCGGCTGCACAGGCCGTTTCTCAGCCTGCTAGGAACGGCGTGAGTTTTCTCTCCGCCTCAGACTGCCTTCTGCGTCGGCTGTCTCTCCCAGCTGGGGGGCCCGAGCCGCCCGTCCAGCCTTCGTCTGCTGCAGCCCCGTCAGGGCCTTCGTCTGCTGCAGCCCCGTCAGGGCCTTCGTCTGCTGCAGCCCCGTCAGGGCCTTCGTCTGCTGCAGCCCCGTCAGGGCCTTCGCCTGCTGCAGCCTCGTCAGGGCCTTCGTCTGCTGCGGCCCCGTCAGGGCCTTCGTCTGCTGCGGCCCCGTCAGGGCCTTCGTCCTCGCCTGGCCCGGCCTCCGAGCCTTCGTCCTCGCCTGGCCCGGCCTCCGAGCCTTCGTCCTCGCCTGGCCCGGCCTCCGAGCCTTCAGCCTCGCCTGGTCCGGCCTCAGAGCCTTCAGCCTCGCCTGGTCCGGCCTCAGAGTCTTCGGCCTCGCCTGGTCCGGCCTCAGAGTCTTCGGCCTCGCCTGGTCCGGCCTCAGAGTCTTCGGCCTCGCCTGGTCCGGCCTCAGAGTCTTCAGCCTCGCCTGGTCCGGCCTCAGAGTCTTCAGCCTCGCCTGGTCCAGCCTCAGAGTCGCCTTCGACGGCGCCCGGTCCAGCGTCGGCCTTTGCTTCTGCTCCGCCTGGTCCGGCTCCGGCTTCGGCCTCATCTTCGTCTGGCCCAGCCTCAGAGTCCTCGTCTGCTGCAGCTCCAGCCTGTGCTTCGTCTGCTGCAGCCTCAGAGCCTTCGTCTGGCCCCGCCTCGACTGGTCCTGTGCCCACTGGGCCTCGGCCAGTACGCCTGGCACTGGTGAGCCGCCGCTGCCTTCCGCGCGGCCGGCCCCCGGACCTGCTCCCTCGTCTCCCTCGTCGCCGCCGCTGCCTTCCGCGCGGCCGGCCCCCGGACCTGCTCCCTCGTCTCCCTCGTCGCCGCCGCTGCCTTCCGCGCGGCCGGCCCCCTGAACTGCTCCCTCGTCTCCTTCGTCGCCGCCGCTGCCTTCCGCGCGGCCGGCCCCCTGAACTGCTCCCTCGTCTCCTTCGTCGCCGCCGCTGCCTTCCGCGCGGCCGGCCCCCTGAACTGCTCCCTCGTCTCCTTCGTCGCCGCCGCTGCCTTCCGCGCGGCCGGCCCCCTGAACTGCTCCCTCGTCTCCTTCGTCGCCGCCGCCTTTGCCTCCCGCACGGCCGGCCTCCGGACCGGCTCTGCCACCTGTGCCGCCCGCCTGGTCGGCCCCCCGACCGTGTGGCCCATGAACTTGTGTGCCGGTGGGCTCTGGGCCGGCCCCCTGAACTTTGTTTATCCCATGGTCTAGTGCTCCTGTGTTTTCTGTTTTTTTTTTTTTGGGCCCTCCGTCCTGGGCCCCCGCCGCCCGCCCTGGGTCGTTTTCTGTTGGGTTTTCGTTTTCCTGTGTTTGGGCTGTCTGGAGCCAGCCCTTGTGGGGGGGGTGATGTCATGGTCCTGGGCCGTGTTGGCCCAGTGCTCTTAGTTCTTTTGTATTTTTGTATTCAATCCCCTCTTTAGGTTCTGTTTCCTGGGTTGCCCTGTTATGTTGTTCCCTGTGTGCCTTCCTTTTGTGACTCTCACCCCCGTGTGCCCCTCTGTGTATCTGTGAGCCCTCGCCTCTCCTTATGTTTTATTCCAGGTTCCCCCAGCCCGTTATGTCTGGTCTCCCCGTGCTCTCTCTCCTCCTGTCTGAACCTCGGTGCACTTCCTGTTTACTTTGTGACTCTCACGCCTGTACATGTCGTGTTCAGTTCACCCCGCCCTGTCTCGTTATGATTATCAGTGTCACCTGTGCTCCCCGTGTGTTCCCACTTTCCTCGTTAACCCTCTGTGTATTTCTGTCTGCGTCTCCCTCTGTTCGGCGTCGCGTTCTCCCTCATGCTGTGTGGATCTCTCTGTGTCTCCCTGCGTATGTTAGTTTACTTTTCCCAGTTTAGTTTTGTATTTCCTATGTTCTGCCATTCCAGCATTAAAGCTGTGATTTTGAGTTCATCCCCGTGTCTGTGAGTTTTGCGTTTGGGTCCTCCTCCCGCCTGCCACACAGCGAACCATGACACTCTCCCATCATTTCAATCCCAGCGGGCAACCTTGTGGGGGTTTGAACAGCCGGTTCCGCTTCCTTAATTCTTCGATAAGTCAGGGCCAAGCCAGCTCCAATCAGCAAGAACCCTGTTACCATGGTTCCGAATAGGTAGATATCTTCAGCACTCAGGTTCACCCGAGCCCGGACTTCTCGTTGAGAAGGGGTGTCAATTGCATTCAGGGACCAGTTGATCAAATCCATAATTCCTCTTTTAGGTTTTAGAGAACAGACTGTTAGAGAGTGTTCCAGGGAAAAGTAAGTAAAAACACAAGACAAGACAAGGACATAAGAGGCTAAGCAGGGAAGATAAGGGCAGGAGAGGAGAAAAGTGCGACCGCCTTCACTGAGAGCCAAAAGAGGGGGAAGAAAAAAGAGAGGTTGATCATATTTAAGATTGAAGAATTAATTAATGGCAGGACTTCTTTGAGCAGTTTTGTAGGAATGGGGTCTAAAAGACACGTTGATGGTTTGGAGGAAGTAATTATTGAAGTTAACTCAGAAAGATCAATTGGAGAAAAAGAGTCTAACTTAACATCAATGGTACTAAGAGTAGCTGTAGATAATATTACATCTGTGGGATGATTATTGGTCATTTTTTCTCTAATGATAAAAATTTTATTTGTGAAGAAGTTCATAAAGTCATTACTAGTTAACGTTAAAGGGATGGTTGGCTCAAAAGAGCTCTGACTGTTTGTCAGCCTGGCTACAGTGCTGAAGAGAAACCTGGGGTTGTTCTTATTTACTTCAATCAGTGATGAATAGTAAGATGTTCTGGCTTTGCGGAGGGCTTTCTTATAAAGCAGCAAACTATTTCTCCAGGCTAAATGATGATCCTCTAAATTTGTGACACGCCATTTCCTCTCCAGCTTACGAGTCATCTGCTTTAGGCTACGTGTTTGAGAATTATACCACGGAGTCAGGTACTTCTGATTAGAGACCTTAGTTTTCACAGGAGCTACAGTATCCGGAGTCGTACGTAGTGAGGAGGTAAAATTATTAACAAGATAATCGACCTCTGATGGAGTAGCGTTCAGATAGCTGCTCTGCTCTGTGTTGTTACAGGGCATTGAAGATGATAACAGTGGGTGGATTATATTCTTAAACTTAGTTACAGCGCTTTCAGAAAGACATCTACTGTGATAAACTCTACTCTCCACTGCTGTGTAATCAATCAATCAATCTTTATTCGCCACATGCAAGTTGCCCTGCAGTGAAATGGGACCCCCTACCCCCCCGACCTTACACACACAACACAGACATTACATGGGGATACAGGTCGGAGATCAGTAGCGTTACAGAAAAAAACCACTGAAATGTACACTACAATGGGAAAGTACAAGAGGAAAAAAAGAGACCTCTACTCATGCTGTGCTCCCATGACAGGAAACAAAAAAACTCCTCTGTACAAAAAGCACATAAATGTCCACAACACAACATTAGGACATGACAAGCCACAGGGTTGGGTGGGGGGTGAGGAGTAATCCGAAGCGAACACAGCAGCCGCCCTCAGCTGGCGCCGAAGGGATAGCCGAGTTATGATGGTGGTTTTCGTTTTATGCGAACAACTCATGAGAATTTCAAAGTTGTTCTTAACACTCCGACACAGACACTGGTCTCTCCATTTCCCGTTGGAGAGCTGCTAACTTCTCCATGATGTTATCCAGTTTGCGCTCCGTGGTCTTGTCATTCTTGTGCCCAGAGAGCCAATTCTGAGACCTCACGACCGTAGTAAGCTGTTCTAAGATGTTATCCAACTTTCGCTCAGAGGTGTTATCCTGGGCGTACTTTTCCTTGATGTAATCCAATGTACGTTCAGAGGTGTTATTCTGAGTATTCACTGCAGCTGTGAGCTTCTCCAAGATCTTAACCATGCTGCACTCAGTGAGCCCATTCTGAGAAGTTGCACCTCGTCCCAGCGTTTCAATCCCAGCGGGCAGCCTTGGGGGGGTTTGAACAGCCGGTTCCGCTGTCTTAATTCTCCGATAAGCCAGGCCCAAGCCAGCTCCGATCAGCAAGAACCCTGTTATCATGGTTCCAAATAGATAGATATCTTTAGCGTCCTCGATCGACAGTCCCGCCAGGCACACGATCCTCCAAGTCTGCCACCCGCCCTCATGTATCCGGCAGGGAAAGTCCCTCCAGGGCACTTGGGCTCTCCCGAGCCCAGACTTCTCGTTGAGAAGAGCGTGTCAATTGCATTCAGAGACCAGTTGATCAAATCCATAATTCTCTTTTAGGTTTTAAAGAACAGACTGTGAGAGTCATTATTGTAAATGTAAATGTTATCAGGAAATGATCAGACAGGAGAGGGTTTTCAGGAAACACTGTTAAATGTTCAGTTTCTATTCCATATGTTAAAACAAGATCTAGAGTGTGATTAAAGTGGTGGGTGGGTTCTTTTACATTTTGAAAAAAGGCAATTGAGTCTAATTACAGATTAAATGCCATGTTGAGGCTGTCATTTTTAGCATCTACATGGATGTTAAAATCAGCCACAATAATTATTTTATCTGAGCTCAGAACTAAATCAGATAAACAGTCTGAGAAATCAGACAGAAACTTTGTGTAAGGCCCAGGTGGACGATAGATGATAACAAGTAAGACTGGTTTCTGAGTTTTACAGCTGGGGTGGACAATGTTAAGCATCACGCTTTCAAATGAATTAAAAGTCTGTCTGGGTCTTTGGTTGATTAATAGGCTGGTGTGAAAAATTGCTGCCACACCGCCCCCTCGGCCTGTGCTTCGAGTTTTCTGGTAGTTAGAATGACTTGGGGGTGTTGATTCATTTAAACTAACATAATCATCCTGCTGCAACCAGGTTTCTGTAAGGCAGAGTAAATCGATTTGTTGATCAATTATTAAGTCATGTACTAACAGAGACTTGGAGGAGAGAGACCTAATGTTTAATAATGTGGTTTTTTATTAAGTCCTGATATGTACAAACTTGTGGGGGTTGTATTTTCTTTTTTCTATGACCGTAAATGTTGTACAGTAAACTTATTTAGGAGGTTTTTTTTGTGCTAAATAAGACCTCACTCACTAGCAATGTTGGAATATTCACTGTGAGATCAATTGTTGTTGGTACAGGTGACAATGAGAAGCAGAGCTCAGACTGTCTCAGGATTGTACTGTTAGGAAAAACCTGCTGTGGAAAGAGTTCTTCAGGAAACACCATTCTCGGAAGGAGAGAGTTTAAAGCTGAATTGAATCAGAAGTCAATTTCTGAATATTGCCAGAAAGCACAGAGTGAAGTGGACGGTCGTCCTGTTGTTGTGGTCGACACTCCTGGTCTCTTTGACACAACTCTCTCAAAATGAAGAAGTTCATGAAGAGATGGTGAAATGTGTCAGTCTTTTGGCTCCAGGACCACATGTCTTCCTGCTGGTGATACAGATCGGCAGGTTCACAGCAGAAGAGAAGGAGACACTGAAACTGATCAAGAAATTCTTTGGGAAGAATTCAGAAAAGTTCAGCATGGTTCTTTTAACCAGAGGAGACGATCTGGAAGCTGATGATCAGACCATTGATGAGTACATTGATAAAAAATGTGATAATTCCTTCAAGAAGCTGATCTCTGACTGTGGAGGAAGATACCACGTGTTCAACAACCGTGACAAACAAAACTGCACACAAGTCAGCGAGCTGATAACAAAGATTGACATCATGGTGAAGAATAACGACGGCAACTGCTACACCAATGAGATGCTGCAAGAGGCTGAATCAGCGATACAGAAGGAAATGCAGAGGATCCTGAAAGAGATGGACGATAAGATGAAGAGAGAAAGAGAAGAACTTGAAAGGAAACATGAGGAAGACATGAAAGAAATGCAAAGAAGACTTGAAGAACAGAGAGCTGAAACTGAAGAGGAGAGAAAACAGAGAGAAAAAGAACTCAAAGAAAAGGAAGAAAAATTAAATAAAGTGCTGGAAGACCAAAAAAAAGAAATGGAAAAAAGAGAAATCGTGATCAGAGAGAGGAGACAACTGGAGGACAGTCAACAACAGGAATGGGAACAAAAACTTGAAGCTCTGGAGGAAAAAATCAAATCTGAGTCTGAATCCAAAGAAATCACTGAGAGAAAGTTGAAACAAACTAGAAAAGAGATGAGAAAGAAACAGCATGCTTGGGAAATGGAGAGACAAGAGTGGTGGAACAAACAGTACAAAGAAGACAGGCAGAGAAGAGAGAAGGAACAAGCAATGCTCCTACAGGTCCAAGAAGAATATGAGGAGGAGAAAGAAAGATACATAAAGAAAACAAGAGAAGAAGAAAAAAATCAGAAGAGAGCAGGAACAAAGAGAGAGAGAAGAGCTAGAAGAAAAGTATGAGAAACAAATCAAAGGTATGAAAGAGAAAAATGAAGGAGAAGCCAGAAAACAAGCTGAAGACCTCAATGAGTTCAAAGAGAAATACACGAAGGACTTTGAAGCTTTGATAGAAAAGTATGATGAGCAAATCAGGGAAATGAGGCAAGAATACAGCAAAGTCCTGAAGGAGAACGAAGAGCAAAAAAGTGACTACACACTGTTACATGACCTGTCCAGCCACAAAGAGCAACATCTTAAGGACGAGCTGAAGAAACTGCAGGAACGGCAAGAAAAAGAAACGAACAAATTAAAAAAGAAATACAAAAACAAGTGCATCGCGTCATGATCACTGTAGGTCTGTTTTCCAAGCAGAAAAGCTGTTACAACCCTGTCACACATCATTTACAATAATTATTACGCTTCATAATCTCTCTTTATTTAAAAAAAAATCCTTAATAATAAAAACGTGTTATGGGCACCATTACTTACTGAATGTAAAAATACAAATTTAATTCCATTCAATTTGATTTATACAACGTCAAGTCACAACAACAGTTACCTCAAGGTGCTTCATATTGTAAGGTAAAGACCCCACAATAATGCATACAGAGAAAACTCCAAGAAACAGATCACCACACCCCATGAGTAAGCACTTGGTGACAGTGGGGAGGAAAAACTCCTTTTTAACAGAAAGAAACTTCCAGCAGAACCAGGCTCAGGAAGGGGCGGGGCCATCTGCCATGACTGGGTGGGGATGAACACAGGACAGAAGACACACTATGTAACCAGCTACAGCTGTAGTTAGGTTATAACATAACAAGTTATGATGTTGTTGTATGAAACAAGATATTATTTAAAATGACTGCTCCAATACAAAGATGTCTCATTAGGTTGAATACTTGTTGACTCAACTCTTCCATTCTCAAATTCTCTCCTCCATTAGCATCTCTGGTTGGGGCGTTGGGTGTTGACTATTTAAAATTATTCTATTTTTGTTAATATTCTACTATTCTACTTTTTCTTCTATTCTATTCTTTATTCTGTAATTATTGGGAGGTAATAAGGTATGAGAAGTCAGTGACCGGAATCGAAATTACAATTTAGGATATGAGAAAGGGGGAATATCATGCATACCACCATTTCTGTCAGTGATGGTGTTTGTCACAGTGGTTGATCCAACCAGCCACGTGCATGTAGACAGTGCTGTTGGGTTGGTGAACGCTTCAAGAAGTCACAATTGGTTAAAAAGGTGGAGTCCTTGGTGGTCTGATCACCGGCTGCTTGAAATGGATTTAGGGACATAGAGTGTCAGCTTTCTGATGGGAAATTATTCTGTGAAATTACCCCTGGTGAGGTGGGTGGGTATACTGGTATCCTCCCAGCTCGAAGCTTGTATGCTGGGTGTCACTGGTGGAATAAAGAGTTATGTCTATGTACTGTTGGGTTGGGGAATAGTTTTTGGTTGTTATTTGGCATATGCACTGAACATCAGTTAATATTGCCCAGTCTTCTTGGAGTGCCTGGTGGTGTTTTTCCTTTTCACCAAATTGTATGTTTTTATATTACACAAGTTTTTAAAATAATGCTTGTGTTATATGAATTATTTTCATATTTTCAAAGCTTAAAGAAGATTAACATGACTTTAATTACATGTAATTATGCCACTTGTAATGTATTCACCTGTCCCATTTTATGATGCAACAAAATGTAATTTTGGCTTTGGTGACTTTTTTTGCACGTGGCGATTGTGACTCAAGAGTTGGGAGTTCGCCTTGTAATCGGAAGGTTGCCGGTTCGAGCCCCGGCTCGGACAGTCTCGGTCGTTGTGTCCTTGGGCAAGACACTTCACTACTGGTGATGGCTAGAGGGGCCGATGGCGCGACATGGCAGCCTCGCTTCTGTCAGTCTGCCCCAGGGCAGCTGTGGCTACAACTGTATCCTCCACCAGTGTGTGAATGTGTGTGACTGGGTGTGTAAAGGTCCCTATTGGGGACTAGTAAAAGCGCTATACAAATACAGGACATTTACTATTTTTTGTCTTCTTTTTACACTGAATCACAATGAAGAAACACATTAAACCATATAAATCATTTATAATGTCATGTCAATAATCAGCCGTTGTGATCAGCTGAAGAAACACTTTAGGAAGTGTCGTGTGCAGATGTTATTCCTAATGATCCAACATCTTACAACAGTTCCTCCGTGAAACAACTGGGATGTGTTGTGGAAGTTTTCCATTAAATAAAGATGTTAGTGCAGTGCCTCTGTATGCACACTTTGTCACAGTGACCTCTGCATTGTAAACAATACAAGGTCATGAATAACACACTGCTGGTAAATTCACAAAGACACAGAAAGTGGCAATTAAGAGGTTAAGTCAGCACGGCCCAAAAGCTCATGCAACCTGTTGCTGTCACCTTTCTGCTCCTGTAAAAAGAAACATACATACTAGGGATGCACCGATACCACTTTTTTGGAAATGAGTACGAGTACTTGCATTTCAGTACTCGCCGATACCGATACCGAGTACTTAATAAAAACATGATTTAAATTTGCAGGTAACAGCTTTAGTCCTATAATTTAACAAAAAACAAACAAACAAGGGACTAGTTTGGAATTAAGAACATTTATTTAAAATGAAAAGCATGTTGTATGCAACATATTACAGAATAAATAATTATAAAAAAAATAAATAAATAAATTTTAAATTTGTTCGTCTGTTTCTCTGTTTAGAAGTCTCACAAGCACAGTCACAGCTGGGATGACATCAGAGGCTAGTGCGTCGTAGCTGCTCACTTTTTTAGTTAGTTCCTCAAAGAGGGCGAGGATGGCAACAGTCGTCTCCATAAGAGCCCATTGGTGAGCGGTGAGATAGTCAGGGAGTTCGTGCTCGGACACGCCCAGCACTCGCTTTTGCTCAATTAGGGACTGGAGCATGTAATATGTGCTGTTCCAGTGCGTCTGTACGTCCTGCTGCAGTCTCTTTATTGGCTGGTTGAGCTGTCCCTGAATGTTCTCGAGGTGGGAGTAGGCTAAGGCGGAATGTTTAAAATGCCCAACTATTTTCCGTCCCACTGCTATAGCATCAGCTATGCTCCTCTGTGCTAATAAGCGTGGGTAAACTCTTTGTACTCATTGTCGTGTTGGGATTTTGGGTGCTTGATTAAATTGCTTGTGTTAAATGCGCTACCTTTTGAGCCTCCTCTGGACAATTTCGCTGAGCACAATTTGCATTCTGCCTTTGTTTTCGGGTCTTCGTTTACTTTGAAATAGTTCCACACGGCTGACTTGTCTCGCCTCGCCTTCTCCCAGCTCTGAGATGCAGCCGGGGCCTGGGGGCGGGCACTCGGCGCCTGTGATTAACCCCTTACATGCCGCTGAAACATAGACAGGTCTCAGACCGTGGTATCGGTCCTCGGTATCGGGGGACTTTTAACGAGTACGAGTACTTTAGAAAATGTGGTATCGGTGCATCCCTAATACATACATACATACATCCACCCTTCTGTCACGTCAAGGTGGAGGGGCAATCTTGCATACTGATGTCAAGTCAGTCAAGCATTTGTCAGTCCAGTCAGTCTGCATTTTTTATTGCTAACAGTAGAACCTCTCGTGTTGCATTAAGTTTCTACTGCCAGCAATATGAGGCCAAACAAGAAAAGAAAAAGAATTTAGACTGGATTACCTCGCTGAATCCTTTTTGACAGGGACTCGCTCTCTGATTGTCCCAAATAAGTGGCTTTCTCCCGAGCCCATTTTAATTTTGGAGAAGCTCACTTGCGATTGTTCAACATGTTGTGTAGCGCTTTCGATTCTGATCTTGCAGGCCTGCTTGAAAAAGAGAAAATTGCCAAACAAAAATCTCAGTGCATTGTTAAAAATAATGAAAAATATGAAGCCCTAGTTTTAGGACATGTCTAAGCACATTCTCTTAGAATGATAGATCAAAACAAAACTAACTGGCAGGTTCAAAGTAGTACCAAAGGAAAATGCATCAGTAAATCTCCCAAACTTTCATCCACCAGTCACACCTCACACAACAACAATATTCTATTAGATGATGAGTTTTTGTTTTCCCCATGTACCCAGATGTGTGTCATTCCTACTTTTATTTTTTTATGTCTATTTAAGTGCTATTTATGACACTATGTTTGCACTGAAGCACCGCAGCAATTTCCTAATGTTGTAAACCTGCTCAACATTTGGCAATAAACCCCTTTCTGATTCTGATTCTGATTCTGATGATAAGACCTCCCCCACACATCAGAAACAAGAAACTCAATAATCTATTAGTCTCCACTCATCTGACCCCCCTGCAGCATTCTGTTCACCCCTGCAATGATTCAATCATCCTTCCCCAAAAATAATACTAGTTCACTAGTCTATGTATCACTTCTCAACCTACTAAGTGAACTGGACAAGATGATGGTAACAGAAATGCATGCTTAAAATGCTGTTTGATCTTCATGAGCTTCATTGCATGTGTGTTTGTGTTAGTAGGATTAATGCATTTTTCTGTTTGTGTAATTTTCGTGTACCTCTCCTCTTTGCGGTGCTCCAGACACTTTTCAATTCTCCATGCAAGGCAGTCGTTTTTTTCTTCCCAGTTTCCTAAACCCAAATTTCATTCCCACACTAAAACAGCTTCCTCCATGTCCTCCCTGCTCCTTCCACTGTGGTCTCATCTCCCCCCCTTGCAGCAGCCCAGTTGCAGTCAGTTCACTTTCAGCTTTGTCCTGTGTTTTCCACTGTCTCATTTGGTCATTTTACTCCAAAAGTGGCAAATGTCCGACTCAGGCAGTCTTTTCAAAGGTCCATTCACACACAGTGAAGTTGCAGCTTGTTGGAAATGCACATCCATCCATCCAGTCATGATGATGCCATTTTTCTCCTTGCTGTCGCTGTCGCTGGTGGCCTGCAGTACCACCACCTTCCGCTAGTTGGAGACAATTACTTTTACACACATTTCTACACTCCTCTCTTTTTTTCCTTGTTTTTGTTCCCCATTTTCAACATTTTTAACCCCATTTTTCACTTTTTTTACAACCACACATCAACCTATTAGCTCACTTGTTCAACATTTCTTTTCCTTTCTCCCCAACTGTTCTTCTGACTTTGAACTGGTCCATGCTCAGGGAACCTTTTCTCACACAACCATTCTCTGCCAATTAACACAACATACTTTTACGCGCATTTCTTAACATACAGTCACACACTGAGTTTTGTCCCTGGGCACCCGATGGAATGTCTGCCAATTTACTGGATCCAGCTTCCTTTTACATTCTGAGCGTCCTCTGCAATGGCCTTCTTCCCTTCTCAGATGAAAAATGCTAAAATACTGTCACCGTAGTGTGCAGAAATAATTATCAACGGTGGACTTGAACCACCGTTCCCTGTGTAGGACCGGAACCAAAGAATCACCATTCTCTGTGATGGACCAGAACTGAACACAGGCTCGAACCCCAGGATTTTCCCTCCGGAGACTCGAACTCCGGAGTGGGCAGGCACTTCACATCTCGGCCAGACAAAAACAGGTACACATACAAGTTAGCTCTTCCTGTGGAGTTTTCTGCTCCCCCCCAACTTCCTTACCAGACTCCCACCCTCTGTCTAACTGCATGAGTGTAAGACATGCTAAATTCCAGTGGCACCAAGGTATTATACGATAAAATATTGTGATTAATACATAAATAAAAGAAATTCTTATACAAATGAGATCATTTTATTTGTAAAACACTAATACCTCAGCACATAATAAACAAGGTCAAGGTCAAGTTTATTTATATAGCACATTTCAAACAGCCGATGCTGCACAAAGTGCTTAACAATATAGAAATGGCATTAAAAAGCAACAATGTAATACAATAATAACAATATTTTTTATTTTTTATTTTTTTCTTTATGAATTAAGTTTCTAAGTATTTGTAGTCAGAAAAACATTTTTATTTTAAGCGCCGACAAACAGACTGGTTACAGATCATCCTCGTTTCATATTTTTCAGCTGCTATTTTGTGTAAACTGTAATTATTATCATTTTTACAACCCAAGAGGAAAAACCAGGGGACAAAAAAGCTGCTACGATTCTTTTCCTGAAAAAAGATTTCTATATTAATATTTGGTGCTATTAAAATGACGCAGGCGGGATAACCTGGTCGCAGAGTCGACACGGCGTCTGCGTGGTGTAATTGATTGCTCCAGCGTGTCTGCATCTTTCATCTGCCGGCCCATTAGGTATTACCTTCTCGCTCTGATTTCTTTGGGAGCTAGCGTTACATTCGCTGGACCCCTGACCCATTTCCTCCTCCACACCCCATCTTTCCTTCTCTCTACCCATCGCTCCATCTTTTCCATTAACAGGATGTGACCTGTAGGTAAGTGCTAGTTGAATTGGTCCTCTTCTCTCTTCAGTGTGTTTTAAATAGCTCTGCTTTTCACTGGCCTCTGTCTTCTGTGCTCTTAGCTGTCCTCCCCGCCCATTACCCACATTCTCTCTCGTTTAGTGCTCACATCTGCCTGTCGCCATGCTATCCCCAGGCTTTCTTTATCATTTATTTTATGTATTTATTTATGTTTGGATGTCATATTAAGACATTTGCTTGTCAGTGTGCTTGTCTGTGAGGTTCCTGTGATGACCTGTCTGGTTTCTCTGCCTTCCACCCAGCTCATACTGGGACGTTCCAGCCTCCCTCTAACCTTAAAACTCTCTGAGTTCCATTTTTAGATGCTTTCTCAGATTCCTACTTTCCAGTGGTGGAGGGGGAATCCTTAAATTACCAGCAAGCAAAAATAACAACAGGACAAAGTGCCTTTAAATTTTCTGCATTTCTCCCGTCTTTCATGTGATAGAGAGTAAACATAGCCTGAACTGCTATATTTTCTAATAAGTGCTGTTTTATAACCAGAGTTAATGGGAAGACAATTCACCCGTCTATAGGATGAGATTTGTATGCAGTGTTTTCAGCAGGCTGTGATTCAAAAATACTCTTTGATCTAAACGGTCGCCTCTTTGAGAACATGTCGGTGTAATACAGGTGAAACAGATCCTGAATCAGACATTTTCCTGTCAGTGCTTTCAGTTTGTGCTGTCCTGGCAGGAGGAGCCTAAACCACCATGTGAAACATTCAGTGTTCTGAATCATTCAATTAACAAGCAAAAGAAAGCAGTGATGTTTTTATACAGAAAGCTCAACAACATGTAAAGGACACAATAAAGAGGAGCATTAGGTAAATATACTAACAAACACTAGCTTTGATCAGCTCACAGTGTGATAACGCAGGTTTAATGTTGTACTTTGCTGAAAACAAACAAGTAAAACATCTATTTCTTTTTTTTTTTTTTTTTTTTTTTGTGCCTGTCCCGTTTGGCTCTTTTGCCATCAGAATTGTTGTCTAAAGGCAAAGAAAGATGCCCAACGGATTTACTTTACCAAACTGACCATCCCAGCCTTGCCGTAATGGTCCATTTGATTCACCTTTTATTGTTTATTTTATTTTCACTTACTGAATACGGGACAGACTTGACTGGGGGAAAGAAGGGGAGAAAGAAAGAGGGGAAGAGAAACAGCTGAGAAGAGGGACGGGGGAGAAGGGCAAAAGACAAAAACCAACAGAATGGGCAGAGAAAAAAAAATGCATATATCAATCACCTGGATCACCTGCTGAGAAAGAAAAAAGAAAGCAAGCAGAAGAGAACAAGAGTAATAGAATAAACAACATCACAATGATATATGGGAATATGACAGTAAATACTAAATGTTAAACATTATTGTGCAGCACATAAGATCAACAGAACACAGTGTGCTTTGAGGTAGGAGCCAAAAAGGGTGTAGTTTGTGGGTGTGATCACCCGTGTGTACACCTGTGAGCATGGACGCGCTTGTTTTTTGTTTTTTTAAAAGGTTCCTTCATGTAATGATCTGCTAGAGGGTGTGGGGGGGCCACAGCCCCGTCCTCCAGGGCGTGAAGCAGGTGTGGAGGAGATCAAGACTCCAGACATCCAGAGGCCCCCAGAACACAAGAGACCAAGGAAGACCAACAGAGGGGCAGCTGCGCCACTGTCCCGGAAAGAGCTGAGGAGAGTCCCAGATGAGGGCTCACTCAGCAGCCGCGGAGCAGAAGCCAGGGGGAGTTGCAGTGACGCGCCCGTGAGCTCCGCCGGCAGCCAGCTGCGCCTGAGTGACCGAGCCCCAGGCCGAGAGGCCGGGGGCACCCCACCTCCGAAGTGGCCCGAGCGAGCCCCAGGCTCCAGGCCCCGATAAGCAGCCGCCAAGGAGTGAGCCGGTGTGTACCTGGACGCCCATCCCCGGACACAAAGAACCACCAACGCACCGATGTCTGAGGGGGTCCGCCACTGGCAGGGGAAGTGGTGGTAGGGGGAGATATGCCTCCAAACCTTGGAGGGCCTGAGATGTCCCCAGAGAGGTGGCGCCTGACACCCAACCTGACATATAGACACAGACATACAGGCACACACAGATACAAACATCCATTCCCACCCTCATGCTCTCATATGCACTTACTCCACACTCAACCAACGTGGAGACAGACATAAAGAGACGCTGTACACACGATCACAGTCCCCAAGCGTACTCTACAAACCGGGTCTAGGTGCCCCCGCCCCTGGAGGGGGGAACTGCACCCAGACCCAGGTGGTGTTTCCCTTTTCCCTGCGGTGGGGGGAGGCAGACCGCCCCGACTCCGCAGCAGCAGGAAGGCTCCACACTCCAGACCGCAGTCGGACGGCCAACTCCTCCTCCTAGCCCCCCTGCTCCAGCAGGTCGCAGAGAACGGGGGTGAGAGAAGACTCCAAACCTCCCTCCACCCGCTCATTGTAATGTTGATGCATGTGTGTTCTAAGGTGCATTTAAAACCCAGGAGGGCATGGAGCTACCTGCCAGAGAGCAGCAGGTAAGCGCATGGTCCCTCCTGCTAGCCCTCAATGTCTACGTGTATTTAAAATTGAGAGGTGGGCAACGATGCCAGGGGTGGGGTGTACACCCTGATGGTACTTTGGACTCCGTGTATCGTGCCCACCCCCAAGATCCTATATGTATGTGTAATGAGAGTGTGAGTAATGTGAATGTCTAAGTTGTGGGATAAAATTGAGGCAGAGGCAGCCAGAAGGGGACAGAGGGGGGGGTAGCCTCCTCTGCACCCTGGTGACATACCCCTACTCCAAGGCCCTGCATGTGTGGGTGGTTTTGGTGGAGCGGGAAGAGGGAGGCAGCTGGAGATGGGGAGGGAAGGAAGGGAGGGGCAAGTGACCCCTCCCTGGGGCCAGCTCCCCCGCTGACCCCAGTAGGCACCCCCATACTCCGCGACCCGCCAGGGAAAGGGGGCCCAGGCCCATCCAGACCGGGGCCCAGCGCAGCAGCGCCGCCCGGCCCCACAGAGCCCGGGACAGTCCACCCAACCCCACCACAGAGAAAAACTGCACCCACCCCACCATCCACTCATCTTCCAGACTACATAAGACAATAAACACCCAGGCTGAGATCTTCCTCCACCTCTCCTGTATCTCCCCCTCCTGCAGAGGGAGCTCCTGAGGAGAGGAAAGCTCCTGCAAGATGTGACAATATCCCCCACCAGTTGAAGAGCCCCCCAGGTGGCTCGACGCACCGGCGGCACCCTGCTCCAGGGCTGGGCCCCCATGCACCCACCCGCCCACAACCCCGGCAACACACCAACCAGGACCCAAACCCCCGAGGCCCGGTCCGGGTCCCAGCCCAGAGACGGAGCGCCCCCAGAACCTCACGCCCATCCCGGACCCACCCAGGGCCAGCCAGGCTACCAGGTCAGTAACCCACGTCCGTCAGCACAGACCCTCCCCTAGCCCCGCTGCACGCAGCCGCGAGGAAACAGTCACCGGAGAGCCAACAGAGCCCCTAACCGGACATGACCGCTACCCCAGGTTGAGCCCCCCAAGGAAGATGCCTCCGGGGAACCCCCCGACGCCCCAAGCCTGTCCCTACCCCCACACCAATCACAACAGTGAAGGCGGGACCAAACTATGACCCCCCACCCCCACTAGGTGATGGAGCTGATCAAAGGAGCCCAGAGCAATTGATCTGATGTGGTGGCAGAGGCTGTATCAAGACTAATGTAATCTAATAGATAATTTCTATATTGGTTAGAATTAAGATTATTTTTATTTTTCCAGTTCATGAGGACTGTTTTCTTGGCTATGCATAGGGCAGTGAAAACCATATGGGCGATATTCTTTTCTGAAGTGACATTATCTAAGCTGCCCAACAAACACACTAAGGGGGAAGTTGGAATGTTACATTTCAGACACTTCGATAAGTCTTCACATATCTCGCGCCAAAACTTCTGAACTGGTGGACAGAACCAAAGAGCGTGGATATAATTGTCCGGTGAATTTGTTTGGCAGTGTGAGCAGTTGTTGGTAGACGTAAAGCCCATCTTGAACATCCGATGACCTGTATAGTGCACTCTATGTAATATTTTGTATTGAATTAATTGAAGACTGGGATTTCTAATTAGATGAAAGGTTTTTAAGCAAATCTGAGACCAGAAGTTTAGGTCTAAGTTAACTGAGAAATCCGCTTCCCATTTTGCAATAGGAAGTGATATTGATTCATCTGTTTCAGAAAGCATTCTGTATATTTTGGATAGTAATTTGGGGGGTTTAAGAGTAAGAAATTGAACCACACTTGGTGGTGTTTGTAGTTCAACTTGACCCGGTTTAAATTTCTTTTTACTATGGATTTAATTTGTTGATATTCTAAAAATCTTTTCTTGTTGATCCCATATTGTGTAACTAGTCCGTCAAATGAAATAAATTCTGTTCCTTCTAGTATATGTTCTAAATATTTGATTCCTTTATCACTCCAATCTGAAAAGTTTATCATATTATTGTTTTGTAATATGTCAGGGTTGTTCCAGATAGGTGTACGTTTGCATGGGATTAATGAAGACGCCGTCAATTTTAGAAACTCCCACCATGCTGTCAGAGAAGAGCTGATGTTGATGCTTTTAAAGCATTCATGTCGTTGGATGTTTGAGCTGATAAATGGTAGGTCTGAGATCTCTAGATTATTGCAGAGTGCTTGTTCTACATCTAGCCAAGGTTCATCTAAGAGGGTGTGTTTTAGCCATCCTGAGATAAACTGAAGCCTGTTGGCTAAGAAGTAGTGCTGAAAGTTAGGCAGTTCTAGTCCTCCTTTATCCTTGGTCTTTTGTAGTGTTTTTAAGCTTATACGTGGGGGTTTATTTTTCCAAAGGAATTTGGACATACATGAATCTAGAGATCTGAACCAATCTTGTGGCGGTTTAGTTGGGATCATTGAGAATAAATAATTTATTTTTGGTAAGACCATCATTTTTATAGCGGCAACCCTTCCCATGAGTGATATGGGTAGTGTGGAGCAGGGAAATTATTTTACTGCTATTGGTAAATAATTGTCAACAGTACCATTGCATTAATAAATATAATCTGTAGTTTATATTGCGTTTAGAGGTTTAAACAGTGTGTCTTTCAGAAAGGCTAAAAGTAACAGGACAGGAAACAGGCTTGCAGAGAGTTTGTAAAAGCAGAAGGTTATTTTGAGCAGCAGGCTAAGACGAGGCTTTAACAATGTAACAGATAGCTTTAAGATGGCCTTAAGATGTTTATGATGATGATAACTTTGTATTCCAGATGCAGTTATAACTATTTTATACATATTGCATATCTGTGCTTATTTGAGTTGATGTTCAGGTTCTTTAAAAGGTTTAAAGCTTCACTGACGTGACTGTTCAGATGATCCATGTTGAGGGAAAACTAGAACATAGAAGGATAATTGCAATACATGCTTACAAAACACTTATATCAGGTCATTTTATATTAAGGTTTCATTAGAGGTTTTTGATTAGAACATTTATTTAGTAGAAGACATACACATAGTCTCAGTTAGGTTGTAACACATAAGGATGAGCCTCTATCCTGGTGAAAGGTCAGAAGTGCGAGAGGTGACATAGAGGCTGAGTGAGGTCAACACACACACATTAGTTAGATTTATTTATAGGAAAGAGTTTAGACATGTCTGGTGCTAACTGCGAAAGTGTCTCGGTAAAAGAGGAACCGTTCCTTGTCTTCTCGGCAAGAAAGAGGAACTGAAAGGTTGACCGGAGGAATCGGCCATGAAAATAGAAAATGATGTTCTTTCAAATTGGGTGAAAAGTCATTGTGGTGTTGATTTGACGTATGTATAAAATGTATCTGTGACGCATGAAGGGGCGTCAGTAAATCAAACCCTGATGCTATAAAAATCTGTTTATGCTTTGATTAAGTCGAAGATCAATTGCTGTCTGCGTACAGAGTTGTCTTCCCACGCGTGTATTCATTAAAAATCAATCGTTTGACCAAGATCTTCTGGACCATGGTGGTTTGTACTCTCCTTCCTCAATATTTGAACCTTAACAGTAGACATTTCCATCTAGCCAGATCATCTTCTACCTTCTTTAAAAGTGGGATATGGTTTAATTTAGTTAGATCTGCAAGCTTGGGAGAAACATTAATACCTAAATATTTTATATTTCCCGATTGCAGTGGTGTAGAAGAGGAATTATGGAAGGAGCAATTAATCGGTAGGACTGTAGATTTTGACCAGTTAATTGAGTAATCTGATATTCTTGCAAAAGAGTTTATCAATTCAATCACCCCAGAGATATTGGTTTGTGAATTTTGGAGAAAGAGTAACACATCATCCGCATAAAGGCTGATTTTATGTTCCACGTTCTTGCATTTTATGCCCTTAATTACTGAATTCTGTCTAATTGCTGCTGCTAGTGGTTCAATAAAAATTGCAAATAGTGAAGGGGAGAGTGGGCATCCCTGCCTGATGCCCCTCAAGAGACAGAAGCTGGAGGATGTCTGGTCATTTGTTCTAACACAAGCTGTTGGGGAATTATATAATATTTTTAACCAGTTTATGAAAGAGGATCCAAAACCAAATTTGTGTAAAGTTGCAAATAGAAATTTCCAGTTAACTCTGTCAAATGCTTTTTCTGCGTCTAAAGAGAATATTGTAGTTTCTAGGTTTTTACTGTATGAGTAGTCTATCAAATTAAGTAATCTACGTGTATTTGTTGATGAGTGCCTACCTTTTATGAAACCAGTTTGGTCAGGATGAATTAAGAGGGGGGTTATTTTCTCCAGTCTCTTTGAGAGAGCTTTGCAGATTATTTTAAGGTCTACATTTATAAGGGATATTGGACGATAGCTTGAGGGATATACAGGGTCTTTGCCTGGTTTTAGCAGGAGATTAATGTTTGCAGAATTCATATTTGATGGAAGTCTGCCCTTTTCTTTAATTTCCAACAACGTTCTGTAGAAAACTGGTGCTAGAATCGACCAGAATTCTTTGTAGAATTCTGCAGGAAAGCCATCTGGACCTGGAGCCTTATTATTGTGCATACTTATCAGGGCTTCCTGGAGTTCACCTGGTGTCAGTGGTGAATCCAGTGCCATTGCTTGAGTGTCCAATAATTTTGGAAGAGTTATGTTGTCCAAAAACTGATCAATTTCTCTTTTAGATGGGTTTATTTGTGGTGAATACAACGTTTTATAGAAATCCCTGAAAATGTTGTTTATTTGTATTGGTTCATATATTGTGTTCCCAGATGAATCTTGAACAGCACATATAGTTGTTTTTTCTTTATTTATTTTTAGCTGGTTTGCTAGAAATTGACCGGATTTATTACCATGTTCATAATTTTGTAGGCGTAGTCTTTGTACTAAGAATTTTGTTTTTTTATCAATTATCTCATTTAATTCTAGTTTTGTTTTGCGTATTTTGTTCAATGTTTCCTGATCTTGGTGGGACGCGTAGGCTTCTTCTAGTGATTTGATGTTTTTTTCTAATTCCTGAATATTTTTGTTTTCTTTTTTCTTTTTATGTGATGAGAAAGAAATTATTTTACCTCTCATCACAGCTTTCCCTGCTTCCCATAGAACAGAAGCTGATGTTTCGGGAGTGTCATTATAGTTCAAATATGAAGTCCACTCTTTTTTAAAATATTTAATAAAGTCTTCATCTTTAAGTAGTGATATATTAAATCTCCAGTTTTTTCTTGGCGTAATATTATTCTTGTGCATTAGTGTTAAAGATACAGGACCAATATCGC
>NW_024387087.1:27688-98473 GCF_900408965.1 Simochromis diagramma | reverse complement strand
AGTGGGCCGAGGAGTGACCCAACACAATGTATTGTGACCTCTGGTGTTCCAGAGGTCGAGAGAGGGAGTATTGAGATTGGAGAGATATTTTGCTGCTATTGTTAAAGGCTCATGTTCTCACTTAGATCATCGATTTCTACTTACATTTCTTTCTGGGAAAAATGGGGATTACTTTGCAAACAGGAAGTATTTTCCCCAATAAGCAGCCCTGGATTAGTAAATCACTCCAACATGTTCTCAGGCAGAAGAAGCTGTCTTGTTATGAGGGAGAGAAGAAAAAGATTGAGGCACAGAAACTTGTTGAAAGAGAGATAAAGCAGCTAAAATCAGGTGTAAAAGTAAAGCAGAGGATGAGCTGAATAAAGGACACTCAAGGCTGGCTTGGAAAGGAATGAAGTCCATGGTGGGGATGCAGAACAAGGAGCAAAGATGAATGTGATGCTGAATCAGCAGAAGACTTGGACTCATTTGATTCCAGCTTTGATATCATTGATTTCAATGAAGAGCTTTGTGATTGTAGCAAAGGGCTGGTAGCTCTGAGAGTCCCACTGATGAGGTGTTTGTGTGGAAATCTCTTAGTGGGACCAAAGAGAGAAAAAGCCCTGGTCCTGATGCTGTGGGAGGGAAATGATTGAAGTGTGCTGTGAGGAACTGACTGGGAGGTTTTCACACATTTTCCAGTCCTCCTTGGAACAACAGGAAGTTCCCAGCATATGGAAACAAAGGTTAAGTGTCCTATGGCACTCAGTGATGATGGTGCTGTGGCCCCACCACCTCCACCTCTTTGTAAAGGAACTAACTGTAATCTGAAGCTTCAAATGGAACTAAGACTTCCTCCACTAGGTGGCAGTGTCTGATGAGAAAGTGTTAGTGGAGCTGGCCTGGAGTCAGAAACAGGAAGATGCAGGATTTGGGCTGAAATGGGGAAAAGTGGTTGGCACTAGTGCCTTAAAGCAAGAAGGTTGTAGGTTGAAGCTTGTTGGCCTTTCTGTGGAGGTTGGATGTTCTCCCACAGTCCAATGAAATGCTGCTTAGGTTCATTGGTGCTTCTAAATTGGCTGTAGGTGTGGATGTGAGAGAGTGCTTCTCTGTGTCTCTCTGCTGGCCCTGTGATGGACTGCTCAGCTGTGCAGGTGGACCACGCCTCTTGCCCTATGACAGCTAGGGCACAGGCTGCAGCCCTGTGAGCCTAAGCTGAATAAACAGTTAGCAAAAATGATCCATAGATGGCCTGAAATCCCCCAGTTAGCAGTTTGGTAGATAGCTATGACATGCTAATCCCATCCAGCAGCTGTATTCTACCTGTAAGCTGATCCCTGCTGAGCCAAAGCACTTTTTCATATACAGATTACAACCTTTAATAGAAACCTATTGGTCAGCATCTTATTAGCCTGCTGTTAGCTTCATTCCACAGAAAACTGAGAGAAACTAACAGAGTTGATAAAGAATAAAGAGAAATGTGCTGATTTAAAGCCTTTGAAGTGCTTCAGATGATCTCTGTCCACTTCTGTCCACTCATTCATTCATGTAAGCTTTCTAATGCAGCTTTGATCTTCACAGTCTGCTTCATGAAACTCATTCTAACCCTGAATGTCAGAGTGTTCCTCCTTCTCTTTCCCATCATTCATGCTGGCAGTGGAGGAGATTTGGATGTTGGACTGTGTTTTGGATGATGTGTGTATGTTTGTGTTGGACTGCTGTCTGTAAAGCAAACGCACATTTTGCTTTGGATTTCAGTGTCAGACAGACTTTAAGGTGGAATGAAGAGTTGGAGAGTTTCACAGTGAATTATCCAGTGGAGGATTTTTCTTCTTCTTTGAAGGTTTGAAATGTGAACATTGTTCTGCTGCAGTCAATGGACTAAACCAGAGAAGAAGAAAACAGACTTTACCATGAAGATCCTCAGTGTGGATCAGTATAATATCAGCCTGATGTCTGCAGTTTAGTGTCAGCACAACTTTCACATCATATTCATCTCAGCACAACTAAAACATGCTGACTGACCTCAGAGTTTCAAGTCCACATCCTGGACTCTCCAGGAAACCACACAGATGCTTCACTCCTGAATCCTGCAGCTTGTTGTTGTAGCTCAGGTCCAGCTGTCTCAGATGGGAGGGGTTGGACTTCAGTGCTGCTGCCAGATAATCACAGCTGATCTCTGACAAACCACAGCTCTCCAATCTGTATAAAGAATGAAAGATGTAAGTTTATTAGACAAAGTGTGAGCTTGAAATCATTCAGTGTTTCATCATCTGTTCAGAGCTGAAGAAGGTTCAGAATGTAGAAGTTTAGAAAATGGAAACTCCAAACAGCTGACAGAGTTCATGCGCCTTTGTCAGGGTCAAATTCAAGCAAGACCATGTGAAAATTAAAACACATCATCCTAGGTGAACTTAAACACCTTTGTTCCCCTTTTGTTAAGACATAGAAAAGTACACCACACAAAAATACTGCAAAAGGAAACGGTCGCCTTATATACATAGTGTATAAACTCAAAATGCACATTTCACTTAAAATTAAGATTAAGGCTTTGAACAGATCACATAGTTCAGTTCAACATATAAGACTTTAAGAATGCACAAGCATCTACTTAAAATCTATTTAATTTATCATCCATGATATTATTTTGTACAATTCCAATGTATTTTGTTCATCTCCCTTAAATAAACAGGCAGTCTTAAAGTATGAAATATTCATATACAAACACATAAATGTGTGTACTGTCTCAGTGGCTGATAGTACCCCACAGGCCTCAGTGTGAGCTTGAAGACATTTATAATGTTTAAGTAGTTTAATGTGCAGGTGCTGACGATAAACACGTTTTGAATGAAAGCCGGGGAACTTTGGTAGCACAGAAACAAGTGGCTATTCTTTGTGACTATATGGATCACTCACAATACCATTATTTCACACAAAGGCACCAAATTAATACTCAAAAAAGCTGCAGCAATACACACAAATATAAACAGTACTTGGTGACTGTTAAGTCTAATTGTTGAATGTTGCCATTATGTTTCTTAAATTTGTACAGTCTTAGTTCAAGCAGTAGGATCAAAGCCATTCCTTTGATCCTGGCCACCTCTCCAACCACTCTGTGCTGGGGGAGGTTTTATTGTAGATACATCCTATCTGAAACGAGGCTGTGGAGGAGCTTCGCACGTGTTTGGAGTCTACAGACTGGGACACAATGAAGGCTGCTTCTAACAGCTTGGACGAGTTTACGGACACTGTCACCTCCTATATCCACTTCTGTGAGGACAGCATTGTGCCATCACGCACCAGGGTGAGTTATAACAATGACAAACCCTGGTTTACTCCTAAACTCAAAAAGCTGTGGCTGGAAAAGAGTAAGGCGTTCAGAAGCGGAGACAGGGACTGCTACAGAGAGGCCAAGTACAGGTTCACTAAAGAAGTGGACATTGCTAAACATCAGCACTCTGAGAAGATGCAGCAGCAGATCTCAGAGAATGACTCGGCCTCTGTGTGGAAAGGTTTTAGGAATATCACCAACTACAAGCCTAAAACCCCCCACTCCACTGACGACTTGCTCTTAGCCAACACCCTAAACGACTTCTACTGCCGTTTTGACGAGCCATCAGGCAGCCTTCACACCTCCAACGGCCCCAACAATAGAGACACTTTGGACACTCATTCCCCCACCTCTCCCCCCTCCATAGAGCCATCACCACCTTCAATCACTTCACCTGCAACACCCCCCTCCTCACCCCACACAAAAGAGGATTTCACACCACCTCCTCCCACCACAACTCTTCATATTCATGAAGCAGATGTGAGGAAGCAGTTTAAGAATCTGAATGCTCGAAAAGCTCCCGGCCCAGACGGTGTGTCTCCTGCCACCCTCAGACACTGTGCAAACGAGCTGGCCCCAGTGTTTTCTGGCATTTTCAACTCCTCACTGCAGGCATGTCATGTGCCTGCCTGCTTCAAGTCCTCCACCATAATCCCTGTCCCCAAGAAACCTAGGATCACTGGACTAAATGACTACAGACCCGTGGCTCTGACATCTGTGGTCATGAAGTCATTTGAGCGCCTAGTTCTCTCCCATCTCAAGACCCTCACGGCCCCCCTCCTGGACCCCCTGCAGTTTGCATATAGAGCCAACAGGTCTGTAGACGACGCCATCAACATGGCCCTACACTTCATCCTGCAGCATCTGGACTCCCCAGGAACCTACGCCAGGATCCTGTTTGTGGACTTCAGCTCTGCCTTCAACACCATCCTTCCAGACCATCTCCAAGGCAAGCTTTCCCAGATGAATGTGCCTGATCCCATCTGCCGGTGGATCACTGACTTCCTGACGGACAGGAAGCAGCATGTGAGGCTGGGAAAGAATGTCTCGGACTCCCGGACCATCAGCACCGGCTCCCCTCAGGGCTGTGTTCTTTCTCCTCTGCTCTTCTCCCTGTACACCAACTGCTGCACCTCCACCCACCAGTCTGTCAAGCTAATCAAGTTTGCAGATGACACCACCGTTATCGGACTCATCTCGGACGGGGACGAGTCTGCCTACAGGAGGGAGGTTGAACGTCTGGTGTCCTGGTGCAGCCACAACAACCTGGTGCTGAATGCCCAGAAGACAGTGGAGATTACTGTGGACTTCAGGAAGCACACAGCTCCACTCCCCCCCATCATCCTGACTGACACACCCATCACCTCTGTGGACTCGTTCCGTTTCCTGGGTACCACCATCACCCAGGACCTGAAGTGGGAGCCCACCATCACTTCCGTCATTAAAAAAGCCCAGCAGAGGATGTACTTCCTGAGGCAGCTGAAGAAATTCAACCTGCCAACACGGACGATGACGCAGTTCTACACTGCAATCATCGAGTCCATCCTCACCTCCTCCATCACTGTGTGGTACGCTGGAGCCACTATCAGGGACAAACAGAGACTGCAGCGTGTTGTGCGCTCTGCTGAGAAGGTGATTGGCTGTAGACTCCCATCTCTGCAGGACCTGTACACCTCCAGGACACTGCGGCGTGCAGCTCGGATCTCAGCTGACCCTTCTCACCCTGGACACAGTCTGTTTGACCTGCTCCCCTCAGGCAGGAGGCTCCGGTCCATTCGCACCAGAACCTCTCGCCATAAGAACAGTTTCTTCCCCTCTGCTGTCGGACACATGAACAATAACCATATGACTGTTCCCACCACTAACACATGACCCTACGCTGTGTTCACTGCATCATTCCATGTTTGGCACTGATCACCACCTGCACTCATGTATATATCATGTATATATCTATCCACTTAGCACTTTTAATTCTTATTCTTATTTTTATATTTTTATGACAGTATGTTGCACTGAAGCACCGCAGCAATTTCCTAATGTTGTAAACCTCCTCAACATCTGGCAATAAACCCTTTCTGATTCTGATTCTGAAAGATCTGTTTCTTTTGATGTAAACTTCCTGGGTTTACGACCCTTTGGTCAGCAGGAGGTCTGACACACACACACACACACACACACACACACACACACACACACACACACACACACACTCTTACAGAAGTTCACACATATACATAAAATGCTTTGTCTTAGAACAAAGGGGGCGTGGCTTTGTTCTGACGTGTTTTGTGTGAACTGTCTCCCAATAAAAGGTAGCAGGAGGAGGTCAGATCTGTGGTCATTTTCGTGGTGGACACAGACGAGGCCTCCCTTGCACAAATAATCGATCGATCGACTGTCTTGTTTTCTTCATGATGAATAAGTCTCTAGAATTAGCGGGGCTTGTGGAAACGCAGACCCAACAGTGACAACTTTGCTTTTAGCCTTTAACCCTTTTTGACTACTTTTGATGTGGCCTCTATATTTTACCTTTAAAAACAGTTGTAGTGTTTTCAACGAGGATGTTGGTGACACCGAGTTAAACCACAAATGAAGACCCTGGAGTTTAGTTGCAGCTTGTTTAATTGTCTCCATGAACATGTGGTGAAAACTGAAATGACAGAAAATAAACTCCATCTCAACAGGCAGAAGCATGTTTACATCAATAAAGTGCATTACTCTCACTAAAACATTCATGTTAGCAAAATATACATTAATATCAAAAGTTATCTGTACAAACTGTCTTATAAAGTAACTTACGGCGTTCCGGCCTGATAATTCGGAGTAGATGGCATTAGATTACATCTCCATACTGCCTTTAGCATGAGCCTGTTTCTCCGCAAACCCGAGCGCTTGACCCAAACCGGAAGTGCTCGACCGGAACCGGAAGTGCCCCGGCAGAACGGGAAATACATTTTAGCGATATTTTCCTTTTAACTAAAACGTATGTACAAGCATGAATTATTCATTTTAACAACACATATTAATTTCTTAATGGCAAATATTTTTAGAATTATTTATTTCAAACTTATGAACCTATTTATTCAGAGAAATGCCTTAAGGGCAACACACTCCCCGCCTGGCCTCGGGGGGCCACTATGCTAAACAAACATTATGCATTCAGTCCTTTGGCATGAGGAGGATAACTTCTGTAACTGGTCGCATAAATGTCTTTATGCACCCTTGATTGCATGTCTTTACCTCAATTTTCCTTACTCGATTGTCCTTGCTTGGGAATGTGGCAGTGACCCTGGCCATGGGCCAGCTGTTTCGTGCAACCTGCTTGTCCTTGAGCAGAACCAGGTCACCAACTTGGAGGTTTCTGCGTGACCCGGTCCATTTCTGCCTTTGCTGCAATGTGGGTAGATACTCTCGCCTCCAGCGTGTCCAGAACTGGTTGGAAAGGGCTTGGACCCGTCTCCATTGTTTGTTGTAGAGGTCTTTATCCGAAAAGTCTCCAGGTGGGGATAGGAGGCAAGATTTCTGCGTAAGGAGCATTGAAGGGGATAGGACGAAAGGGGTTCTCTGGATCAGAGGACACTGGGACGAGCGGCCTTGCATTTATTATGGCTGTAACCTCAGCCATGAGAGTGCATAACACGTCGTGAGTCAGTTGAATCTTATTTTGTAGTAGCATGGAGTCCAGGATTCTGCGGGCGACTCCGATCATGCGCTCCCAAGAGCCTCCCATGTGGGATGCATGTGGTGGATTAAACTCCCAACTGCAGCCTTGGATAGTTAGGTACTGCTGGAGTGATTTATCCATTCCAAGTTCCTTTGAAGTGCTAATAAAATTGGTGCCACGGTCAGATAGCAGCTGTTTGGCGGGGCCTCTCAGAGCGAAGAAGCGGCGGAGGGCGTTTATGCAGCTGGATGTGTCCAGAGATTCGATTACCTCAATATGCACAGCTCTCGAACTCATGCAGGTAAACATGATGGCCCACCGCTTACTTTCAGCTACTCCGCCCCTGGTACGCCTGGTTGTTATGGACCACGGTCCGAAGACATCAAGGCCGACGTAGGCGAAAGGAGGACAAGTTTTTAGGCGTTCAGGTGGTAGGTCCGCCATGAGTTGTTGTTCTTGTTTTCCACGTAGTTTGCGGCAGGTTAAACATTTGTGGATTACTGAATTGACTAGTTTTTTGCCGCCTAAAACCCACAGCCCAGCAGTTCTGATTGCTCCTTCCGTCAGATGACGACCTTGGTGCCTTGTTAGCTCATGGTAATAGCGAGTGAGCAGAAGGGAGATGTGACTGTTTTTTGGAAGAATTACTGGGCTCTTTTCAACACTCTCAATTTCTGCGTGTTTGAGTCGGCCTCCAACAGAAATGAGACTGTCCTGTAACACTGGGCTGAGCTTCTTGAGGGGGCTTTGTTTTGAGATTGGCTTGCCAGCATCAAGGGCAGAAAGTTCCTTCTCAAAGTATGCCTTCTGTGTCTCTTTGAGGATGACGGTTTTTGCTTAAGCAATCTCCTCTGGAGTTTGAAGCAGATAACATTTGTGCCAGCCTTTGCATTTTTTGTTTGGATTAGTCCCATTGAAGGACTTTGCAATGTGGATAAGATTTGCTATGGCTCTGACTAAAGACTGAAAAGTAGAAAAGTGCTCAAAACGCTTACAGATGAGTACTTGGAGGTGAGTGACGTACGTTTTTACTTCTGGTCTAATTTCTGAGTCTTTATCTGGTTCAATCAGGTCAAACGTTCCACTCAGTTGTGTTGTCTCTGCGGCAGGATAGTGGATGAAGGGTGGTCCGGTGAACCAGGTGGACTTTTTTAGTTGGAATGCCGACAGTGACCTAGACGCATGGTCTGCTGGATTTTCCTCTGTGCGCACATAATGCCACTGTTCTGGCTTTGATGACTGGCGAATGCGCTGTACTCTGTTGTGAACGTATGTGTAAAACCTTTTTGACTCATTACAGATGTAGCCAAGCACTACTTTACTGTCAGTATAGAAATGCACTGCATCAAAGTCTAAGTCCAACTCATCTTGGATGAGGTCAGCCATTTCTGCTGCCAAGACGGCTGCACATAGTTCAAGTCTTGGTATTGTAGGTTCTGACAGGGGGGCTAGTTTTGCTTTGCCCATTATGAACCCAACCTCGACCTTCCCATCTGTTTGGACTGCCTTTAAGTAGGCTACAGCTCCTATGGCCTTAGTAGATGCATCTGAGAACAAACACAGTTCCTTTCGCTTTGCTCGACTTAGTGAGGTGGATGTGTAGGTTCTGGGAACATGTAGTTCTCTTAGATCCTGAAGGGAATTTCTCCATGTTTCCCATCTGCTTCGTTTGTCCTCTGGAAGGGGTACGTCCCAATCTGAACATTCTGAAGTAAGCTCTCTGAGTAGGGCCCTTCCTTGGATTGTAACGGGTGCCAATAGGCCCAGGGGATCGAAGACGCTATTGACAGAGGACAATACGCCACGGCGAGTGAATGGCTTGCTTGAGGTGGCCACTGAGTAAATGAATGTGTCTCTTGTTATTTCCCAAATGAGTCCAAGGCTTCGCTGGGATTGTGTCTCTTCACCACTTAAATCTAAGTTTTTAATGACAGGAGCACAATCTTCTGGGCAGAAGGCCTGCATAACTGCCTGAGAGTTGGAAACGAACTTATGCAGGCGTAGGTTGGATTCAGCGAGTGAGGCTTGTGTTCTTTGAAGCAAGTCTATAGCCTCAGCAGGAGAGGGGACGGAGATCAAGCCGTCATCTACGTAAAAGTGCCTCTCCACGAACTTTACTGTATCTGCACCACAGTCTTTCGAACCTGCTCTGATGGCCTTGCGTAGTCCATAAATGGCAACAGCGGGGGATGTTGAGTTGCCAAACACGTGGACTTTCAACCGGTACTCGACAACTTCGTTGTTTAGGTCGTTGTCCCTATGCCACAGAAAACGGAGGAAGTTGCGGTGGTCTTCGCGTACCATAAAACAGTGAAACATTTGCTGTATATCTGCCATGATTGCAACACTTTCTGTCCGGAAGCGGAGAAGAACTCCGACAAGTGTGTTGTTTAAATCAGGGCCAGTAAGGAGGACATTGTTAAGTGAGACACCCAAGTGCTGGGCGCTAGAATCGAAGACAACCCTGATCTGATTGGGTTTTTGTGGGTGGTAGACTCCAAATGTTGGAAGATACCAACACTCTTCTCCCTTTTCCAGTGGGGGGGCCACCTCAGCGTGACCATTGGAGAGGATTTTTTCCATGAAGGCCACATAATGCTCCCGCATTTCAGGTTTCCTATTAAGGGTGCGTTTTAAGGAGGAGAACCTCGTGGCTGCCTGCTGTCTGTTGTTTGGTAATTGCTGGCGGGGTTCCTTAAATGGAAGTGGGGCAACCCAACTGTTGTCCACGTCTCTGTACATAGCATTGTCCATCATTTTTAGAAAGAGAATGTCCTGTATTGAGTGAGATGGTTTGTTGTCGTTATCTGTCCGGTTAAAAACTGTTTGACCCAGAGTTTGTTCGGGCGCTTTACCTGGCCTGTTTGTGTGTGGCATTTCTTTGAGTTGCAGAAGGCTATTGCATGGTTTGAAAACTGTAGGGCGGCCATTTTCCAGAACGACTGTCTTCAGGGTGCTGACTGTAGGCCTATGAACATTACCTAGACAGACCTCCCCAACTACAACCCACCCTAGGTCTAGGCGCTGGGCGAAGGGGGCATTATGGGGGCCGTTAATTCTCTGCCTGACCTTGTGTGCCTGTAAAATGTCTCTCCCTAGTAGCAGGAGTATTTCGGCTTTAGGGTCTAGCTCAGGGATGTACTTTGCTATGGTACGGAGGTGCGGCTGGTGTAGCACTGCGCTGGGAGTTGGGATTTTGATTTGATTGATTTGATTTGATTTTATTGATTAGCATTCAATTAAAAATTAGCATTCAAATTCCCAGGATTTACATCCCTAACAATAGGATTTCATTCCTATTGTTAGGGATGTCCTGACACTCTATGAGCGATGGTAGAGGAATTACCACTGACCTATCCAGTGACTCGATATGGAAGCCTTCAGCTATTTTACCCCATGTTTCTACAACACCAGAGCATGTTCTAAGATTGTAGGAGAAAGGTTCACTTTTAATGTCAAAAAGTTCGAAGAACTCAGGCTTGGCTAAAGAACGATTGCTCTGATCGTCTAGTATTACATATGCCTTAACAGCTCTGTCTTTGTCACCTTTAGGGTACACCCATGTGAGACATATCTTGGAACATGAACGTCCCCACTGACCTGGACTGCACACGTCTGTGCAGCTTGTTGTGACATCAACCGTGTCATGACTGTTTTCTCTCTCCCCGCCATTCTCTTGTGCCGGAGGTGGAGCCTTGTTGGTCTGTGGTGGAGGACCGGGATGCATGACTGCGTCGTGACTTGTGCTGTCACATTCAGAACACTTTACTGAAGATTTGCATTCCTTCGCAAGATGAGTGTCTGAAGAACAGCATCTGAAGCATATTCCTTTCTCTTTGAGGAAGGCCTTCCTTTCGTCCAGTGGTTTATTCCTAAATGTTCTGCATCTTTTGAGCGGGTGTGGCTTGTTATGCAGTGGGCAGTTCCGGTTAAAGTCCTTGTTAGGGGGAGAAATATTGGTTTTGTGTACAGTAATTGGCCTGCTGGAATTTAAGTTTTTTGCAAAAGGTTTTTCTGGTTTTAAGTTTTGCTGTTGGAAACTTGGATCATTGCGTTTCTTTGCCTCTTTACATATGAATTCACAGAAGTACTCAAAGGGTGGGAAACAGCCTTGGTTGTTCTCTTTATATTGAGAGCTGTGTGACATCCACCTCTCCTGAAGTCCATATGGGAGTTTGTCTACGATTGGGCTAATTCCACGAGAAGTGTCCAGATAGAGTAGACCAGGCAGATGGCCGTCTTCCTTAGCGCCTTGAATCTTTTGCAGTAAATCTCCTAGTTCACGTAGCTTGACATGATCTTTGACTGTTATTTTTGGGAAACTGTCCAACCGTTGGAAAAGTGACCTTTCGATTATTTCTGATGCTGCATAACATTCATTCAGTCTCTCCCATGCTTTGTATAGAGCTAATGTGGGGTTGTTGACATATACTGAACGTATGCGTTTCACCTGATCACTTGACTCCCTCCCTAACCACTTCGTCATGAGATCTAGCTCTTGAATGGGGGTGAGTTGAACCTCAGCTATTGCACTGGTAAACGAAGAGCACCATGCTCTGTAGTTCTCTGGCCTATCGTCGAACTGGTAAAGGCCTGAGATTATTAAATCTCGACGTGCCATGTATTGGGCAAAGGGCTCTGCTGGATTTAAAATGCTGGCCGTGGTGTTATAGTTATGTTGAGGTATGAATGGTGAGCCGCATGGGTTGAGAGAGGTATTTTGTTTCTCCACTTTAGGTTTTGTTTCACCTTTCAGCTGGCTGGGCTTATTTAGAGCAGCAATATTATCTTTGGTAAGTCTTGTTTCAGAGTTGATGGGTTGTGGCTCTAAATTGCCTTCTTCAGAGGGATGCCACGTTACAAATGTGTTAGGTGAACTTGCTTGGGGGCAAGAAGTGGTTGGTAATTTTTGTGGACTGGGAGATAGCTTGGTGTCCATTTGAGATCGTACATATTCATTTGTACGTTCTAATTTTACACTTTCTGATGGAGATTTTCTACTCTCAGGTTCTTCTTGTATTGCTTCAGCTTCCTCTAGCACTTCTGCTTCAGCTACAGCAGCATCAGCTTCCCTTTGTAATGTTAACACTTCTAATTCCGCATCTATTTTTGCCTTTTCCAGTTCGCTTTGAGCTTTTTCAACCTTTAACTGTGCTTCTTTTGTTGCATAGCATGCTCTCACCTTGGCAGCCTCTGCTTTAGCTCGAGCATGGGCAGCGCTTACTGCTGATCCAGATGAGCGGCTAGTCCTTAAACTGCGTGCAGACTTGTTACTGGATGCCATTTTGACCGTGATGAATCACCAGTAGGCGCCTTTTCACTGTAGTGTTTTCAACAAGGATGTTGGTGACACCGAGTTAAACCACAAATGAAGACCCTGGAGTTTAGTTGCAGCTTGTTGAATTGTCTCCATGAACATGTGGTGAAAACTGAAATGACAGAAAATAAACTCCATCTCAACAGGCAGAAGCATGTCTACATCAATAAAGTGCATTACTCTCACTAAAACATTCATGTTAGCAAAATACACATTAATATCAAAAGTTATCTGTACAAACTGTCTTATAAAGTAACTTACGGCGTTCCGGCCTGATAATTCGGAGAAGATGGCATTAGATTACATCTCCATACTGCCTTTAACATGAGGAGCCTGTTTCTCAGCAAACCCGAGCGCTTGACCAAAACCGGAAGTGCTCGACCGGAACCGGAAGTGCCCCGGCAGAACAGGAAATACATTTTAGCGATATTTTCCTTTTAACTAAAACGTATATACAACATGAATTATTCATTTTAACAACACATATTAATTTTTTAATGGCAAATCTTTTTATAATTATTTATTTCAAACTTATGAACCTATTTATTCAGAGAAATGCCTTAAGGGCAACACAACAGTTTATCTTGCCAATCTGTTATTTTCTCATTTTGACCAACTGTATCAGCACAATTTATCTAAATTCAGACAAAATTTAAAATACAAGTAGAAAGTGATATTTTGACTGTAAAAACCACACACATGTTTAACGAATCATCTTCATAACTTGAAATGCAAATAGAGATTGTACATTTTTAAAAATACGCACACGTTTTGCAAACAACAAAGTTATATGGCACTATTTACCAGAAAATGCAGCCAAGGCTCAGACGTTTTTCATATAATCATTTCAAACTATTTACAGAACAATCAGGTGTCAAACAATAGTTTGTGTCACTCTAACACATATGAGAACAGCACAGGGATAAACCTGCAGGTCTGACAGCAGGTGTGTCACTCAGCGTTTACACTGCAATCTGCCTTTGTTGGCTTTAAGGCAGCAACTGTGACGATCACTAGTAGAACTGACACACAAAACAAAACAACAGCTACACACTAAATACACAAGACAACAAACTAACTTGAGACCAAACACGGTAAACGTCACAAATCTCTCACATATCAAAACTCTCTCTCTCTTTCGCTCACTCGCTCTCTCTTGCCGGTCACTCCTAAAACTTCCCCCTTTTGCTAAACAACCAAATGTCAAATTCAAATTCAAATTCAAATTTTATTTGTCACGTACACAGTCATACACAGTACGATATGTAGTGAAATGGTTGGACAACTGCTCGTGACCTAAAAAAAACAAAAAGGAAAAGGCTATGAATAAGATAGGAAATAAATATGAAAAATTAAAAAGGGTAAATTTAACTAGGAAGGAATAAAATATAAATTAAGGTTAAAAATGAAATAACTGTACAACACAAATTAGAATGAAGAGTAAATTTAACTGGGAGAATAAGATAAATATATAAATTAAAGTTGAAAATAAAATAACTGTACAACAAAATACACAATACACAATATAGAACTATATAAGAATGTATGAAGAAATCTAAATATAAATAAATATATACACAATAACAGCAGCTGTACAAGTATCAACCGGAAATGAAGAATATAGTGACCAGTGTTGTGCAAAAACAAAGTCCAGAAAGTCCAGTGTGTGTAAGAACTGTATGTGTGGGTCAGTACTGTGTGGTGGTGTGATTGAGAGACCGTATCGCCTGCGGGAAGAAGCTCCTCCTCAGTCTCTCTGTGTTGGTCTTCAGGGAGCGGAATCGCTTTCCTGACCTCAACAGAGAGAACAGTCTGTTGTTGGGATGGCTGAGGTCCTTCACGATCTTCCTGGCCTTGGTCCAGCACCGCCTGCTGTAGATTGAGTGCAGGTCAGGGAGCTCGGAGCGGATGGTGCGGTCAGCTGACCGCACAACCCTCTGTAGAGCTCGTCTGTCCTGCATGGTGCTGTTCCCGAACCAGGTTAAGATGTTTCCCGCCAGGATGCTCTCTATGGTGCAGGAGTAAAAGTTCCTGAGCACCTTGGAGGGCAGTTGGAAGTCTCTCAAGCGTCTGAGGTGGTAGAGACGCTGTCGGGCCTTTTTCACCACGGTGTTGATGTGACAGGACCATGACAGGTCCTGCGTGATGTGAACTCCGAGGTATTTGAAGCTGTCCACTCTCTCCACTGGGCACTCGTTGATGACGGGGGTCTGGTAGTTCCTCTCCTGCTTTGTGCTGAAGTCCACTATCAGCTCCTTTGTCTTACTGACGTTTAGAAGGAAGTTGTTCCTCTGGCACCAGTTGCACCAGTCATGTTTCCATATCATTTTTGATTGGTCGACATGGTACATTTTCCCACCTATAGGGCTTTGGAGCGTGATGTCACGGGAGATGGGCCATGCCCCCTTCCGCCATGACAGTAGGCCAGCCAAAGGATACCATTTCAGCTATGGATCGTACGTGTTGTGTTGTCGGTTGCAACGTTAGATCACACGATCGTGAAGGCAAGAAGCTGGATAACGGGCTCTCTTTTCATTGTTTTCCGTCCTGGAGGCAACGTGAGGGATCCCATGTATCCGATATTACTAAACAAAGACGTCAGGCTTGGATTGCAGCGGTGAGACGAGCGGATATCGAGTTCTCTGCAATCCCCAGCTTTTTGTTGGTTTGCTCACGGCATTTTCTTTCCGGTGAGTTCTAAATTAATTCATATCACTCTTGAAAGGCTTTTAGTGTTATTTTCAATGTGCTGAGGTCATAGATAATGAGATAAAACATGCTAATGTGTGATGCTGCAGAACCACATCATGTCGACTGAGTAGCTTATGATTTGGCATTATTGCAGGCAAACCAGCATATGAAATGGATGTAACAAATCCAGACTGGGCACCAACACTGCACATGGGGCATGACGACATACCTGTATCAGACTCGGACCGGCACGCAAGGCGTACGCAACGGAAGCGAAAAAGAGCACCCATCGGAGGTAAACAACCCCCCCCTCTAAAAACATACTAAATTGCTATCACTGTACACTAATCCGCACATAACTTCCAGATGAATCACACACCTGTCATTGGAATATTGGTGTACATTTACCTTATGTCTAATTTTATCTTACAGGCTTTCGTTATGCAGCTGCAGAGTCTGAAGGTGTGCCCCGTGCAGAAGTGATTGATGAAGATCTGACAGAAGACCAACAGCAAAATCACAATGTCATGGAGGCAGTGGACAGCAGTTGTGTTGGACAAGTGGAGGTTGAGGTACCAGCTGCAAATGTGGATATACTGAAGAAATGTAAACCTTTTAAAATGATGACAGATTACAAACTCTCAGCTGTGTCTGTAATCAAACCTCTGTAACTTTGCTTCACTTCAGCAGCATCAGCTCATGTTCACATGTTGATTCATGGTTTGCTTCAGTTTTTGATGGACTGCAGAATATTTTGAAGGTTATCTGCTATAAAAAGCCAGAACAGGAAAATCTGCTTCATGTGTTTCTGTTTGATCCTCAGTGACTTTGACACAAAGGCCTCTGCTGTGATGATCACACCTCTGATCAAGTCTCACAGTGTCAGCTTTGTTTTTATACATATGGATATGTGCTGATAAATGATCAGAGTTATAATATTTCCCACTGTCTGCTGTGTGCCGTGACCTTTGACCTGCTAAAGACAGTCAGCTGTGGATTATTCATTGTTGTGTCTGATACTTAGAACTGTGAGGAAGAACACTACACAGTTAATCAGGGTCCCCTCTCTCTGAATCAGGAAAGGTGGGCAGGCCGCGTGTGGGCCGCGGGCCATACGTTGAGTCTCACTGTTTGAAATGTGAACATTGTTCTGCTGCAGTCAATGGACTAAACCAGAGAAGAAGAAAACAGACTTTACCATGAAGATCCTCAGTGTGGATCAGTATAATATCAGCCTGATGTCTGCAGTTTAGTGTCAGCACAACTTTCACATCATATTCATCTCAGCACAACTAAAACATGCTGACTGACCTCAGAGTTTCAAGTCCACATCCTGGACTCTCCAGGAAACCACACAGATGCTTCACTCCTGAATCCTGCAGCTTGTCGTTCAGGCTCAGGTCCAGCTGTCTCAGATGGGAGGGGTTGGACTTCAGTGCTGCTGCCAGATAATCACAGCTGATCTCTGACAAACCACAGTTCTCCAATCTGTATAAAGAATGAAAGATGTAAGTTTATTAGACAAAGTGTGAGCTTGAAATCATTCAGTGTTTCATCATCTGTTCAGAGCTGAAGAAGGTTCAGAATGTAGAAGTTTAGAAAATGGAAACTCCAAACAGCTGAAGCCAACAGGAAGCAGCTTCAAACAAACACAACAAGAGAAAAAACTCTGAATGTTTCACATTAAAGTCGTACATTTATCATAAAAACAGGACAAAGACTTGAAAAAGTCGTGTTTTTCCTTCCAGGAACCACAAGGCTTCACTTTTAAAGGTGAAGTGTGAAAGAAATGGACATATTTGAAGTCCAACACCTTTTTCCAGTCACATTATTAAAGCAGACAAACTACAAGCTCATTTTCATTCCAACAAGTCATCTTCTGACCTGGACTAACAACACTGGTCTCTATGTGCAGCTGGCTGTGAGACCAGTGCTCAGGGAGCGTCTACAAAGTGCAACACTGAAAGAACATCACACACTAGCTGTGTCCCAAAACGTCGGCTGCATCCTTCGGAGGACCCGGTATTCGCGGTCTACGTGGGCCGGGTCCTTCAAAGACCGAAAAGGCTGGAAGTGCGAGGCTGTGAAATGGGACGGTCTAGCCTTCAGATTTGCGTCACCGCTGTGTCGGTGGAGTTTAATAAACTCGGCCGTCTGCTCCTTGCTATCTAAAATATAACAGGACACTGGCGTAAATTCTCGACCGTCTCACACTTCTGTTTAATCAGTTTCCTGTTTAACGTTTATTCAGCTGTGTGAAAATCCCGGAGGAACTTTGATCTCAGCCAAACCGATTTACTCCGGAACAAATAAAACACAGAAAAAAGGCAAACAATTACATTTTTAAGTTATCCGAGTGACTTATATATCATGTTTCACCTGAGTAGTGAAAGAGCGGGGTCTGAAAACGATGAAGCCGGGTGTCCGCTGCTCTCGCCGGCTGGAGTGACCATTGAACCCCCCGGCTTGCTAGCGAGCGGGTGGGGAACAGACGTCTCCGAAAACGTCGGCACACTTTTGCAAATATGCGATGTCTTGATAAACCAAGCAGATATTTGAAGTTTACACAGCTACTTTCTCACCTGAAAATATGTTAAAAGTTTATTTTGTGACCCAGAAAGATTAATAAGAGTAATTTGAAAACTTAGTAGCAGCCGCCATTGTTGGCAGCTGAAATTTGGCTGGGCCGCGCTATGAATTCTGGGATATGGTGGGCCACGAAGGACACACCCGACGAATCCTTCAAATTCGGGGAAATGAAGGACGCATTTGTCGGCCACATTTGAAGGAGTCGACAAATACGGACAGCCTTCATCGCCTGGCTGTGACGTAATCGGCCTTCAAATGCAGCCTCTGGAGGATGCAGCCGACGTTTTGGGACACAGCTACTAATTTGCTTCCATCATCCAACCTGAAGAGGAAACAGAGACGCCTCCCCTTCAAAGTAAAAGCTGCTCCTTTTGGACACAGTATCAAAGAAAGTCTACAGTATAACATAGAAAAGACAGAACAAAGTTTTGGTTGTTTTTAAATTGTGCAGAAATGAAACTACACTAAGCTCAATTATGTGACAGACATTTCATCCCATGTCAGTTTGGCCTCATCCTGGGCCGGATTATCCAGCACACACTCTGACCACAGGCCCAGGGGCCACGCACAGCTGGGCTCCATCCAAGAGACAGGAAACAAACCAACACAATAATAAAAAGCACCATGTGATCTTCTTACATCTTCAAGACAAACATAGTAAAAACATGAGCATATTTGTTTCCTGATAAAATGATGTGACAGGTAGAACAGAGTAAAGTGGTGGTGTTACAGCCTTTCTCCCCTCTGCTGCCGAGGCTGTTAGTCTCTCCCAAACTCAGCTACAGGACTTCCAAATGAATGAAAGCAGCAGAAGTGGCTTTACAAATGAAAGAGGAAGAGGAGAAGAAGAGGAGAGGGAGGCCACCCTGACCATCACTCCAGCTGAAAACATCACACTTCCATTAAAGTTGGTGAGGAAATGTTGAGCAGGATGAGCTGCTGGCTAATCTGGAGGCTGTAGCAGCAGCTCACAGTCACAGTGGATTTCCACTCATGAAAAAGCTCTGGCTGCTTCATTTCTCATCTCATATCAGAGACTTTAATGCTTCACTGAAGCTGTACTGTGATGCTTCCATATCCCAGTGAGGCCTCCATAATGATTTCAGCTGTTCTGTACACACACTGTGTGCCCTGTATGGCTCAAAGTCTCTGCAGCCTGTTTTTATCTGCTATCATCAGATCTTCATCATCCTCATTCACATCCCTCACACACTCTACAGCCTCATCAGCACTGACTTCATCTTCACTGACTGATGGAGCACAACATGAACCTGTGGAGGCTGAAACACTGTCCTGTCAAACATCTCCCCGTCACCACTCCACTTCTGTCAGCCTTTAAATGAACCCTGCTCAAGTCTGTCACTTCTGTTTGGAGCCAAAAGAGCTTAAAGATTATGCCACTACATTCTTGTCTGGAAAATATTAAAAGTGTATTTGGTGACACACAAAAAAGGGTAAAAGTATAGTTTGGGTCCACACATGTCCAAACCCTGGTGTGTAGGCCTACTTAGTATTGAGAAAAGCCCACTAAAAGAACGCCCACCAGACCAAAGCAATGGTTTTGACTTGATCAGCATTAACCCCGCCCCCTGACTTTGATGGGTGAAGCTGACAAATAAAATGTATTTATGAACAGCGATGCAGGGCCAGGAGTAGCAACGTGAATTAAATAAATACATCATTAAATAATTCATTAAATGTGTCAGTAAAATAATTAAAATAGAAAACAAACCAACAAAATATGTAATTAACTAATTTGAATTGTACATAAATACATAATGAATGATTTTAAATGAAATTAACCGATAATTCATTGTGATTTTGTTTTGTGTTTTGATGAGCTAATAATCAGCTCTCTTTTTCTCATTGTTGTTCTAAGCCGGCTTATCCAAAGGTAAGGCACTACCTGTTGAATTATTTCCAAAGTGTGCCAAATTGGACATTACAAATTAAAGTCTACTCACTGAAATTACTGGGGAATGTCTGCTTTGATTTTGATGAGAATCTCATGACAGTACTGAGGATTTAATGCAGTTGGACTGCTAAAAATGATTGAATGCGGTTGGACCGCTAAAGGATTTAATACGGTTGGACCGTGGAAAGCAGTTGGACTGCTGAGTGATTTTAGTATATTAGGGAATTTGGTTATTGTTTGGGGTGGAGCCCGTATTGGTTATAAGGTTGGACCTGCTTCAGTCTTACACTTTTTTGGCTGTTTTACTGTTGTTCCAAAGTATTATAAATTATTCAAGAACGTCAGTTGGACTGATAGGAAGCGCAGTGCTCAGAGGTAACGCTTGCCAATGCCAAGGACGCTTAGGCATTGTCCTCGAAGAGGGATAGTCAGTTGGTCACTGTGGAGCTTGGGGCACTCCAGAATAACCAGGAGTTAGAGTCTCCTTACCGTTTGGAACGGTAGTCTGCGCTTTTTTGGCCAGCAGAAGTTGGACTTCGGGCGTGTAACTTTAACTTAAAACTTCGGGGTAAGCCTTGGCTGTGAAATGCCAAAAATAGAGCTTCAGGCAAAGTTTGGGTTGGTTGACGCTTTTAAATTGAGTTAGGGATTTTAGAGATGAGGCCAGAAACTGTTGGACAGATACTGGTTAATTGATCACAAAAAAGTTGGACTTTATCGGTTGGACCGTTAACTCAAATCTGTCGAAATTGTTTAGGCGCTAAAGCTGACAGATGTGACAGTGGTTGTAAATATAAGACGTCTTTGTGATATAAAATAAGAGATCTCTGTGTGAAAGGAGTCTGAGGCAGTGCTGGAGCTATTTTTAGACTGTGTGTGTGTGAGTGTGAAAATGCAAATTAGTAAGCAGTGAACTGTTTAAACCACAGTTGGTTTTACAAATACTGCTGCAAACATTGTTGAGTGTGTGTTTAAGACGCCATTTATGTTCATTAGAGGGCTATAAATAAAGTTTTGAGTTGCCGTAGTGGATGTATAGTAATTGACTGAGTTTTGATATATATATATAAATATAGTGAGTGCACTGTATATATTTAAGACTAACATATTACTTTTAGGAGTAACCTCTCATCAGCAATAACTGCTGGTGTGTTTTATTTTTTCTATTCTATGTGTGTGCTGTGAGAATTAATAGAGGTTTCAATTGTTTTCTTTGACTTGCTCTTTCTGATTATGAAAGGCATGTCTAAAATACTCTTAGGAAAGCGTGTTGTGAGTATATTCCTCAACTCTTGTCACAGTTTAAGTGTGTGAATGCTGTGAGTAGCAGGTTTTGAGTGATTGGGTGTGATTTGTACAAAATAATAAATAATAATAACACTATGAAAGTTGATAGTAGAGTGAGTGCAGAAGTGGAAGTGTGAGAGAAAAGGCGGTGTGTGTGTGAGACGATCTGACAAACGCAAAGAATTTAGTATATTTAGAAGTGTGTGCGTGAAATAAGGGTGAATTGTTTTAGATCAAGACTTAGTAAAACAAGAGTTTTATTAGCCTGTAAAAAAAAACCCAGGAGAGATAGAAACAGAAAATATGGTTCTGAGCAGCTGCAAGGTTGACAGGAAATGGTGTGTGTGACAGGAACTTTGCATGCCCATAAAAGGAACTGACTGTGACAAGTGAGCACACAGAGAGAGAAACATACGAGGTAAACTCCAGGCAGATGAAGCAAATGGAGGTTTTAAGAAAAGAAATGAAAAGGATATTAATTGTATGCTTTAGTGTGTCAATACAGGTGGACTTCTTTCAACCTAGAATCTTGAGTACAGCGGCAAAACCATTGATTAACAGAATTGGGAGGAAAACAGGCCAGATTTTGGCTTAAAATTTTACAGCTTGACCTCCCACTTGTCACCATCCTGAGAAGAAGCTCATAGGACAGTTAATCTCCTGATGAAGACCGACAGAACATCGTGGACTTCAAGAATTAACAGCAGGCAAAAGACAGTGCAACTGAAACTACACTGACGATACCAGCAGCAGCATGGAAGAAAAGCACGTGATGGAAAATGCACGGTGAACTGCAGGCTGGTAAGAACAGTGTGACATAACTGTTTAAAGACACTGAATGGGATATTTTGCCAGGCTGGGATTTCATCTAAAAGGAAAAAACTGAAAAGAGCAACGGAGAAGAAACAGAGAAGAAACAGACTGTGTTTGCTGGGGATCACAAGACAACAAAGGACACTAAGAGAAGGGCACAGGGGCCAGTGGGAAGGTGAAGCCCAGACGAGTTCGACTGTGAGAATAGAGGGTACAATTGGGTTGAAATTGAAGCCGGAACTCAGGATGGTTTAGGGATGTCCACGTCACAAACAAAGAGGTAAACAAAAAGAAGGTAAAATAAAGAGAGAAAATAACTGACAATTACATTAATGAATAGAAGACACACATACAGATATTACATAGATTTATTTTTAGGATAAAGGGGAGAGCTTATACGTAGAAATGACTTTTTATACATATTGCATTTTGTGCCTTTAAGGGAGTTGTGGCTCAATTCGTCTCTTGTGGGTCACGAGCCTTTGGCTAGCGCTATGATTAGCCAATCTACTGTGAGGATGATATGAGTTATTGAAGGATTGCACACGCTCACAGACATATAGAGTCCATAAACACACATGACAGTATTGATTCCAGGCAAAAGGCCTCAAATTAATTTAGCGTTTAACTGAACTTGAGCTGGCCCTGTAATAAGTGACAGAAAAGAGGAACTGAATAGGAGTTTCTTGCTTTAGAGAAGGACCAAAGGAAGGAAAGCATATATTTTGGTTAAGTCTGATAAACTAGAATGAGAAGGTATTGTTACATCAAAGGAGCAAGATGAAATAAAAAGGCTGTACCAAAAACAGGTTATAACATAGGAAATGTGAGTTTTAAAATGAAGTTAGTGTTAACACACAGGAGTTGTTTCAAGGCAGCGTTTAGCTATGATAAAATGTATGCAGGAGTAATTGCTTATATGTTTAAACTTAATTGATTAAAGTGGTTGTTTTTTTTGGATCTTTTAGTAGAATAGGCGCTTATAATGATTTTCTTGTGAAAGGAGATTCTAGGTCAGAGTGGAGGCCTTGCAGCAGCGAGAGTTCTGTGTACAGGATGTTGATGATTAGATAAGGCAAGCGACAGGAAACGCATGCAGGGACGTGAAAGCAGCGTTTTAAGAGTTTTAAAATGATGAGTAACGTTGAAGAATATATATAAATACAAGTCAAGAAGTCAAGAAGATAATTAGGATCAGGCTTTTGATTAAAGAGTCCCAAAGATGATAAGTTAGGGAGGTGCAGGAAAAGGTGTTTGGTTTGCTTTACAGAAGATCTCGGCGACCACAGGGGGGTGAGGATCCTGGAGGCCCGAGGCATGATGGACCACAAGAGAGGGACCGAGAAAAAACCTAATCTTACGCATGGAGTGTTCTCGAGGGGGAGCTGGTGTTTATTACTGGACCACTTAGATGACATGAGGTTGTCTGATTTGCTGAGCCAGAGGACGGCTAGAGAGGGTCAGAGCGGGAGTGGTGACCCCGATGTCCATGATGCCATGGATGGACATGGAAGCAGCTGAGTGGGCCGAGGAGTGACCCAACACAATGTATTGTGACCTCTGGTGTTCCAGAGGTCGAGAGAGGGAGTATTGAGATTGGAGAGATATTTTGCTGCTATTGTTAAAGGCTCATGTTCTCACTTAGAACATCGATTTCTACTTACATTTCTTTCTGGGAAAAATGGGGATTACTTTGGAAACAGGAAGTATTTTCCCCAATAAGCAGCCCTGGATTAGTAAATCACTCCAACATGTTCTCAGGCAGAAGAAGCTGTCTTGTTATGAGGGAGAGAAGAAAAAGATTGAGGCACAGAAACTTGTTGAAAGAGAGATAAAGCAGCTAAAATCAGGTGTAAAAGTAAAGCAGAGGATGAGCTGAATAAAGGACACTCAAGGCTGGCTTGGAAAGGAATGAAGTCCATGGTGGGGATGCAGAACAAGGAGCAAAGATGAATGTGATGCTGAATCAGCAGAAGACTTGGACTCATTTGATTCCAGCTTTGATATCATTGATTTCAATGAAGAGCTTTGTGATTGTAGCAAAGGGCTGGTAGCTCTGAGAGTCCCACTGATGAGGTGTTTGTGTGGAAATCTCTTAGTGGGACCAAAGAGAGAAAAAGCCCTGGTCCTGATGCTGTGGGAGGGAAATGATTGAAGTGTGCTGTGAGGAACTGACTGGGAGATTTTCACACATTTTCCAGTCCTCCTTGGAACAACAGGAAGTTCCCAGCATATGGAAACAAAGGTTAAGTGTCCTATGGCACTCAGTGATGATGGTGCTGTGGCCCCACCACCTCCACCTCTTTGTAAAGGAACTAACTGTCATCTGAAGCTTCAAATGGAACTAAGACTTCCTCCACTAGGTGGCAGTGTCTGATGAGAAAGTGTTAGTGGAGCTGGCCTGGAGTCAGAAACAGGAAGATGCAGGATTTGGGCTGAAATGGGGAAAAGTGGTTCGCACTAGTGCCTTAAAGCAAGAAGGTTGTAGGTTGAAGCTTGTTGGCCTTTCTGTGGAGGTTGGATGTTCTCCCACAGTCCAATGAAATGCTGCTTAGGTTCATTGGTGCTTCTAAATTGGCTGTAGGTGTGGATGTGAGAGAGTGCTTCTCTGTCTCTCTCTGTTGGCCCTGTGATGGACTGCTCACCTGTGCAGGTGGACCACGCCTCTTGCCCTATGACAGCTAGGGCACAGGCTGCAGCCCTGTGAGCCTAAGCTGAATAAACAGTTAGCAAAAATGATCCATAGATGGCCTGAAATCCCCCAGTTAGCAGTTTGGTAGATAGCTATGACATGCTAATCCCATCCAGCAGCTGTATTCTACCTGTAAGCTGATCCCTGCTGAGCCAAAGCACTTTTTCATATACAAATTACAACCTTTAATAGAAACCTATTGGTCAGCATCTTATTAGCCTGCTGTTAGCTTCATTCCACAGAAAACTGAGAGAAACTAACAGAGTTGATAAAGAATAAAGAGAAATGTGCTGATTTAAAGCCTTTGAAGTGCTTCAGATGATCTCTGTCCACTTCTGTCCACTCATTCATTCATGTAAGCTTTCTAATGCAGCTTTGATCTTCACAGTCTGCTTCATGAAACTCATTCTAACCCTGAATGTCAGAGTGTTCCTCCTTCTCTTTCCCATCATTCATGCTGGCAGTGGAGGAGATTTGGATGTTGGACTGTGTTTTGGATGATGTGTGTATGTTTGTGTTGGACTGCTGTCTGTAAAGTAAACGCACAGTTTGCTTTGGATTTCAGTGTCAGACAGACTTTAAGGTGGAATGAAGAGTTGGAGAGTTTCACAGTGAATTATCCAGTGGAGGATTTTTCTTCTTCTTTGAAGGTTTGAAATGTGAACATTGTTCTGCTGCAGTCAATGGACTAAACCAGAGAAGAAGAAAACAGACTTTACCATGAAGATCCTCAGTGTGGATCAGTATAATATCAGCCTGATGTCTGCAGTTTAGTGTCAGCACAACTTTCACATCATATTCATCTCAGCACAACTAAAACATGCTGACTGACCTCAGAGTTTCAAGTCCACATCCTGGACTCTCCAGGAAACCACACAGATGCTTCACTCCTGAATCCTGCAGCTTGTTGTTGATGCTCAGGTCCAGCTGTCTCAGATGGGAGGGGTTGGACTTCAGTGCTGCTGCCAGATAATCACAGCTGATCTCTGACAAACCACAGCCCCTCAATCTGTATAAAGAATGAAAGATGTAAGTTTATTAGACAAAGTGTGAGCTTGAAATCATTCAGTGTTTCATCATCTGTTCAGAGCTGAAGAAGGTTCAGAATGTAGAAGTTTAGAAAATGGAAACTCCAAACAGCTGACAGAGTTCATACGCCTTTGTCAGGGTCAAATTCAAGCAAGACCATGTGAAAATTAAAACACATCATCCTAGGTGAACTTAAACACCTTTGTTCCCCTTTTGTTAAGACATAGAAAAGTACACCACACAAAAATACTGCAAAAGGAAACGGTCGCCTTATATACATAGTGTATAAACTCAAAATGCACATTTCACTTCAAATTAAGATTAAGGCTTTGAACAGATCACATAGTTCAGTTCAACATATAAGACTTTAAGAATGCACAAGCATCTACTTAAAATCTATTTAATTTATCATCCATGATATTATTTTGTACAATTCCAATGTATTTTGTTCATCTCCCTTAAATAAACAGGCAGTCTTAAAGTATGAAATATTCATATACAAACACATATAAATGTGTGTACTGTCTCAGTGGCTGATAGTACCCCACAGGCCTCAGTGTGAGCTTGAAGACATTTATAATGTTTAAGTAGTTTAATGTGCAGGTGCTGACGATAAACACATTTTGAATGAAAGCCGGGGAACTTTGGTAGCACAGAAACAAGTGGCTATTCTTTGTGACTATATGGATCACTCACAATACCATTATTTCACACAAAGGCACCAAATTAATACTCAAAAAAGCTGCAGCAATACACACAAATATCAACAGTACTTGGTGACTGTTAAGTCTAATTGTTGAATGTTGCCATTGTGTTTCTTAAATTTGTACAGTCTTAGTTCAAGCAGTAGGATCAAAGCCATTCCTTTGATCCTGGCCACCTCTCCAACCACTCTGTGCTGGGGGAGGTTTTATTGTAGATACATCCTCTCTGAAAGATCTGTTTCTTTTGATGTAAACTTCCTGGGTTTACGACCCTTTGGTCAGCAGGAGGTCTGACACACACACACACACACACACACACACACACACACACACACACACACACACACACACTCTTACAGAAGTTCACACATATACATAAAATGCTTTGTCTTAGAACAAAGGGGGCGTGGCTTTGTTCTGACGTGTTTTGTGTGAACTGTCTCCCAATAAAAGGTAGCAGGAGGAGGTCAGATCTGTGGTCATTTTCGTGGTGGACACAGACGAGGCCTCCCTTGCACAAATAATCGATCGATCGACTGTCTTGTTTTCTTCATGATGAATAAGTCTCTAGAATTAGCGGGGCTTGTGGAAACACAGACCCAACAGTGACAACTTTGCTTTTAGCCTTTAACCCTTTTTGACTACTTTTGATGTGGCCTCTATATTTTACCTTTAAAAACTGTTTATCTTGCCAATCTGTTATTTTCTCATTTTGACCAACTGTATCAGCACAATTTATCTAAATTCAGACAAAATTTAAAATACAAGTAGAAAGTGATATTTTGACTGTAAAAACCACACACATGTTTAACGAATCATCTTCATAACTTGAAATGCAAATAGAGATTGTACATTTTTAAAAATACGCACACGTTTTGCAAACAACAAAGTTATATGGTACTATTTACCAAAAAATGCAGCCAAGGCTCAGACGTTTTTCATATAATCATTTCAAACTATTTACAGAACAATCAGGTGTCAAACAATAGTTTGTGTCACTCTAACACATATGAGAACAGCACAGGGATAAACCTGCAGGTCTGACAGCAGGTGTGTCACTCAGCGTTTACACTGCAATCTGCCTTTGTTGGCTTTAAGGCAGCAACTGTGACGATCACTAGTAGAACTGACACACAAAACAAAACAACAGCTACACACTAAATACACAAGACAACAAACTAACTTGAGACCAAACACGGTAAACGTCACAAATCTCTCACGTATCAAAACTCTCTCTCTCTTTCGCTCACTCGCTCTCTCTTGCCGGTCACTCCTAAAACTTCCCCCTTTTGCTAAACAACCAAATGTCATGTTTCCATATCATTTTTGATTGGTCGACATGGTACATTTTCCCACCTATAGGGCTTTGGAGCGTGATGTCACGGGAGATGGGCCACGCCCCCTTCCGCCATGACAGTAGGCCAGCCAAAGGATACCATTTCAGCTATGGATCGTACGTGTTGTGTTGTCGGTTGCAACGTTAGATCACACGATCGTGAAGGCAAGAAGCTGGATAACGGGCTCTCTTTTCATCGTTTTCCGTCCTGGAGGCAACGTGAGGGATCCCATGTATCCGATATTACTAAACAAAGACGTCAGGCTTGGATTGCAGCGGTGAGACGAGCGGATATCGAGTTCTCTGCAATCCCCAGCTTTTTGTTGGTTTGCTCACGGCATTTTCTTTCCGGTGAGTTCTAAATTAATTCATATCACTCTTGAAAGGCTTTTAGTGTTATTTTCAATGTGCTGAGGTCATAGATAATGAGATAAAACATGCTAATGTGTGATGCTGCAGAACCACATCATGTCGACTGAGTAGCTTATGATTTGGCATTATTGCAGGCAAACCAGCATATGAAATGGATGTAACAAATCCAGACTGGGCACCAACACTGCACATGGGGCATGACGACATACCTGTATCAGACTCGGACCGGCACTCAAGGCGTACGCAACGGAAGCGAAAAAGAGCACCCATCGGAGGTAAACAACCCCCCCCCCTCTAAAAACATACTAAATTGCTATCACTGTACACTAATCCGCACATAACTTCCAGATGAATCACACACCTGTCATTGGAATATTGGTGTACATTTACCTTATGTCTAATTTTATCTTACAGGCTTTCGTTATGCAGCTGCAGAGTCTGAAGGTGTGCCCCGTGCAGAAGTGATTGATGAAGATCTGACAGAAGACCAACAGCAAAATCACAATGTCATGGAGGCAGTGGACAGCAGTTGTGTTGGACAAGTGGAGGTTGAGGTACCAGCTGCAAATGTGGATATACTGAAGAAATGTAAACCTTTTAAAATGATGACAGATTACAAACTCTCAGCTGTGTCTGTAATCAAACCTCTGTAACTTTGCTTCCCTTCAGCAGCATCAGCTCATGTTCACATGTTGATTCATGGTTTGCTTCAGTTTTTGATGGACTGCAGAATATTTTGAAGGTTATCTGCTATAAAAAGCCAGAACAGGAAAATCTGCTTCATGTGTTTCTGTTTGATCCTCAGTGACTTTGACACAAAGGCCTCTGCTGTGATGATCACACCTCTGATCAAGTCTCACAGTGTCAGCTTTGTTTTTATACATATGGATATGTGCTGATAAATGATCAGAGTTATAATATTTCCCACTGTCTGCTGTGTGCCGTGACCTTTGACCTGCTAAAGACAGTCAGCTGTGGATTATTCATTGTTGTGTCTGATACTTAGAACTGTGAGGAAGAACACTACACAGTTAATCAGGGTCCCCTCTCTCTGAATCAGGAAAGGTGGGCAGGCCGCGTGTGGGCCGCGGGCCATACGTTGAGTCTCACTGTTTGAAATGTGAACATTGTTCTGCTGCAGTCAATGGACTAAACCAGAGAAGAAGAAAACAGACTTTACCATGAAGATCCTCAGTGTGGATCAGTATAATATCAGCCTGATGTCTGCAGTTTAGTGTCAGCACAACTTTCACATCATATTCATCTCAGCACAACTAAAACATGCTGACTGACCTCAGAGTTTCAAGTCCACATCCTGGACTCTCCAGGAAACCACACAGATGCTTCACTCCTGAATCCTGCAGCTTGTTGTTGTTACTCAGCTCCAGCTCTCTCAGATGGGAGGGGTTGGACTTCAGTGCTGCTGCCAGATAATCACAGCTGATCTCTGACAAACCACAGTCCATCAATCTGTATAAAGAATGAAAGATGTAAGTTTATTATTAAATTAAATGAATTATTAAATGAATTTTCTGCTCTTCTCACTCATTTTTCTGTACTTTCTCCAAATCTGATCATTGCTGGTGACTTCAATATTCATATGGACAATAATAAAATCCCTCTTTCCAGAGATTTTACCTCCTGCCTGGAAAGTTTTGGGCTTCTACAGTACATAAAATTTCCTACCCATTCCAAAGGTCATATCCTGGATTTGGTCTGTTGTTCTGGCATTACCCCCACCCATTGTAAAGCCACATTGTTTCCCCAGTCTGATCATATGTTTATTTCTTTTGATGCAAACATAACCGCTTCCAAAACCTGTATCTCTCGTAATATCACTTTTAGGAAAATTAGTAATATCAACCCAGCTGTTTTTTCATCTGCCGTCCATGACCTTCCATCTATCCACTGCTCCTCAACCCCTCATGAACTCGTTTGTCATTATAATGTCAACCTTTATAACCTTCTTAACATATTTGCTCCCCTTAAACATCGAACTGTCTCATTTTCCCGTTCAGCTCCATGGTTTACCTCCGACCTGCGTCACCTTAAAGCTAAAGGACGCCAACTTGAACGTCTATTCAAGAAAACCGGACTTACTGTACATAAAGAAATGCACAATGATCATGTTTTGTTCTATAAGGACTGCATTGCCTCAGCCAAATCTGCTTACTACTCTGGTTTAATTAGTTCTAATGAAGGTAACTCCAGGTCCCTCTATTCATTGTTCAGTAAAATTACAAAACCTCCAGACACATTCCCCTCCCAGATGTATTCTGTTGATTTTTGCAATTCTCTTATCTCTTTTTTCACTTGTAAAATCTCAGACATTCACCGTCAACTTAACTCTTTAGGAGCTCCTGACTCTGAAGTAGACTTCCTGGTTCCCCCACTGTCTTCCTGTCAGCTATTTTCAAGCTTTACTCTTCCCTCCATAATTGATGTATCTAATCTCATTAAAAAATCTAAGCCATCCACCTGTCAACTTGACCCTCTCCCTACTGTGTTAGTTAAAGCCTGTCTTCCCTCTTTAGCACCTCTCATAACCAATATTATTCATTCCTCCCTGAACACTGGGATTGTTCCTGAAGCACTGAAAAAGGCTTCTGTTATTCCAACTCTCAAAAAGCCTGGTGCAGACCCCAATAACTTTGATAATCTTCGCCCTATATCAAATCTCCCCTTTATTTCAAAAATTCTCGAAAAAGTTGTCGCCGCCCAACTTCATTCACATCTCAATGACCATAATCTCTATGAACAATTTCAATCTGGTTTCCGCCCCAATCATAGCACAGAAACTGCTCTGTTAAGGATTACCAATGACCTTCTGATGGCAGCTGATTCTGGTCTCCTATCCATTCTCATCCTTCTTGATCTTAGTGCGGCGTTTGATACCATTTCTCACAATATTCTCCTGAACCGGTTAGCTTCCATTGGTATTAGTCATACCCCACTTACCTGGTTTACCTCCTATCTCTCAGACCGCACTCAGTTTATCCAACTTAAATCCCATTCTTCAGCTCTCTATCCTGTTTCTGCTGGTGTGCCCCAGGGTTCAGTATTGGGGCCTCTTTTATTCATTATTTATATGCTTCCTCTTGGTTATATATTCCGAAAATATAATATAAATTTTCACTGTTATGCCGATGACACCCAGCTCTACCTTTCTTCTAAACCCAATTCATCCCTCCCACCTACCTCCCTCTCAGACTGTCTTATTGAGATTAGATCCTGGTTCTCCTCCAATTTCCTCAAACTTAACAGTAATAAAACTGAAGTTTTACTTGTTGGTACACCATCTATCTTAACCAAATCCCACAGCTTTTCCATTAACGTTGAAAATTCTCCCACCCTTCCCTCCCCTCAGGTTAAGAGTTTGGGTGTCATACTTGATAATACTCTTTCATTCCAGTCTCACATTAATTACATAACACGGTCTGCTTACTTCCATTTACGTAATATTCACCGACTCCGTCCCTTCCTTACTCCCCATGCTGCTGCCATCCTTGTCCATAGTCTTATTACATCCCGTATTGATTACTGTAATTCCCTCCTATTTGGTCTCCCTAAAAGGTCCCTTCATAAACTCCAACTTCTTCAAAATTCTGCAGCTCGGGTCATAACTTGCACTCCGTTAAGTGCTCATATTACCCCAGTTCTTCAGCAGCTTCACTGGTTGCCCATAGAAGCCAGGATAAATTTTAAAATCTTACTTCTTGCATACAAGTGTCTCCATAAATCTGCTCCTTCATATTTGTGTGACCTGCTCCATATCACCACTGTTTCCCGCACTCTCAGATCATCATCTGCTATTCATCTTACTGTTCCGTCCTCACACCTTATTACTGTGGGGAACAGAGCTTTCAGTCGCTCTGCTCCTCGGCTCTGGAGCTCTCTTCCTCCTGCACTAAGAAATATTGACTCCCTCTCCGTATTTAAGACACAGCTCAAAACACATCTGTTTAAACTGGCTTATTCGCTTTAATGCTGATTTTATCTGTTGTCACGCTCTGTTTTGTAATTTTAACTTATTTTATGTATTTTATGACTATTGTTCCTTTTATTAATTGTGTTTTTGTAAGGTGACCTTGGGTTTCTGAAAGGCGCCCTCAAATAAAATGTATTATTATTATTATTATTTATTAGACAAAGTGTGAGCTTGAAATCATTCAGTGTTTCATCATCTGTTCAGAGCTGAAGAAGGTTCAGAATGTAGAAGTTTAGAAAATGGAAACTCCAAACAGCTGAAGCCAACAGGAAGCAGCTTCAAACAAACACAACAAGAGAAAAAACTCTGAATGTTTCACATTAAAGTCGTACATTTCTCACAACGCTCAATTATGTGACAGACATTTCATCCCATGTCAGTTTGGCCTCATCCTGGGCCGGATTATCCAGCACACACTCTGACCACAGGCCCAGGGGCCACGCACAGCTGGGCTCCATCCAAGAGACAGCAAACAAAGCAACACAATAATAAAAAGCACCATGTGATCTTCTTACATCTTCAAGACAAACATAGTAAAAACATGAGCATATTTGTTTCCTGATAAAATGATGTGACAGGTAGAACAGAGTAAAGTGGTGGTGTTACAGCCTTTCTCCCCTCTGCTGCCGAGGCTGTTAGTCTCTCCCAAACTCAGCTACAGGACTTCCAAATGAATGAAAGCAGCAGAAGTGGCTTTACAAATGAAAGAGGAAGAGGAGAAGAAGAGGAGAGGGAGGCCACCCTGACCATCACTCCAGCTGAAAACATCACACTTCCATTAAAGTTGGTGAGAAAATGTTGAGCAGGATGAGCTGCTGGCTAATCTGGAGGCTGTAGCAGCAGCTCACAGTCACAGTGGATTTCCACTCATGAAAAAGCTCTGGCTGCTTCATTTCTCATCTCATATCAGAGACTTTAATGCTTCACTGAAGCTGTACTGTGATGCTTCCATATTCCAGTGAGGCCTCCATAATGATTTCAGCTGTTCTGTACACACACTGTGTGCCCTGTATGGCTCAAAGTCTCTGCAGCCTGTTTTTATCTGCTATCATCAGATCTTCATCATCCTCATTCACATCCCTCACACACTCTACAGCCTCATCAGCACTGACTTCATCTTCACTGACTGATGGAGCACAACATGAACCTGTGGAGGCTGAAACACTGTCCTGTCAAACATCTCCCCGTCACCACTCCACTTCTGTCAGCCTTTAAATGAACCCTGCTCAAGTCTGTCACTTCTGTTTGGAGCCAAAAGAGCTTAAAGATTATGCCACTACATTCTTGTCTAGAAAATATTAAAAGTGTATTTGGTGACACACAAAAAAGGGTAAAGTTTAAGTATAGTTTGGGTCCACACATGTCCAAACCCTGGTGTGTAGGCCTACTTAGTATTGAGAAAAGCCCACTAAAAGAACGCCCACCAGACCAAAGCAATGGTTTTGACTTGATCAGCATTAACCCCGCCCCCTGACTTTGATGGGTGAAGCTGACAAATAAAATGTATTTATGAACAGCGATGCAGGGCCAGGAGTAGCAACGTGAATTAAATAAATACATCATTAAATAATTCATTAAATGTGTCAGTAAAATAATTAAAATAGAAAACAAACCAACAAAATATGTAATTAACTAATTAGAATTGTACATAAATAAATAATGAATTATTTTAAATGAAATTAACTGATAATTAATTATCAATATATTTTTATAAATTAATTACTAAAATAAATGATTCATTAGTGATGTATTTATTTAATACAACCATAAAATCATTGCTAGTTTACTCAAAATCAATTTAAGACATCAATATTAAAGGTTAAATTATGATAATGAATACATGCAACTATAACTGATGACATAAGAATTTGGATTTTTTAAGCTAAAGCGAAGGTGCTGACTCTCTTGGCATGTTACTCTCAAATCCTCCCTAATAACAAGAACATAATTACACTTTAGCCACAAGAGGGCAGCAGCATTAATACAAGTCACATGTATATAAAGGTACAGTGATTATATTACAGTGATTTTGACAAAAACAAAACACAAGTTCATGGCAGTGTGTTTTTCCATAACATACCAACCACATTAAATAATAAAAACTTCATAACTTACAGAACTTTTTTAGAGGCTTTGACCACTGGCAGCAGCCTCAGAAGAGCCTCCTCTGAAGCAGAGTATTTCTGCAGGTCAAACACATCCAGATCTTTTTCTGATGACAGTAAGATGAAGACCAGAGCTGACCACTGAGCAGGAGACAGTTTATCTGTGGAGAGACGTCCTGAACTCAGGGACTGTTGGATCTCCTCCACTAGAGAACGATCATTCAGTTCATTCAGACAGTGAAACAGATTGATGCTTTTCTCTGCAGACAGATTCTCACTGAGCTTCTCCTTGATGTACTGAACTGCTTCCTGATTGGTCTGTGAGCTACTTCCTGTCTGTGTCATGAGGCCTTGCAAACGAGTTTGATTAGTCTTCAGACCCAAGAGAAAACGAAGGAACAAGTCCAGGTGTCCATTGGGGCTCTGTAAGGCCTTGTCCACAGCACACTGGTAGAAGTATTTCTCTGTCTGAGAGCTTGTTTGTTGCTCTTCCAGCAGATTGAGTCCAGAGTTGATGAAGGTCAGGTGGACATGAAGAGCAGCCAGAAACTCCTGAACACTGAGATGAACAAAGCAGAACACCTTGTCCTGGTATAGTTGTTTCTCCTCTTTAAAGATCTGTGTGAACACTCCTGAGTACACTGAGGCTGCTCTGATATCGATGCCACACTCTGTCAGGTCTGCTTCATAGAAGATCAGGTTTCCTTTCTGCAGCTGATCAAAAGCCAGTTTTCCCAGTGACTCAATCATCTTCCTGCTCTCTGGACTCCAGTGTGGATCTGTCTCAGATCCTCCATCATATTTGATCCTCTTGACTTTGGCCTGAACCACCAGGAAGTGGATGTACATCTCAGTCAGGGTGTTGGGCAGCTCTCCTCCCTCTCTGGTTTCCAGCACATCCTCCAGAACTGTAGCAGTGATCCAGCAGAAGACTGGGATGTGACACATGATGTGGAGGCTTCCACAGCTGGGCTCCATCCAAGAGACAGCAAACAAAGCAACACAATAATAAAAAGCACCATGTGATCTTCTTACATCTTCAAGACAAACATAGTAAAAACATGAGCATATTTGTTTCCTGATAAAATGATGTGACAGGTAGAACAGAGTAAAGTGGTGGTGTTACAGCCTTTCTCCCCTCTGCTGCAGAGGCTGTTAGTCTCTCCCAAACTCAGCTACAGGACTTCCAAATGAATGAAAGCAGCAGAAGTGGCTTTACAAATGAAAGAGGAAGAGGAGAAGAAGAGGAGAGGGAGGCCACCCTGACCATCACTCCAGCTGAAAACATCACACTTCCATTAAAGTTGGTGAGAAAATGTTGAGCAGGATGAGCTGCTGGCTAATCTGGAGGCTGTAGCAGCAGCTCACAGTCACCGTGGATTTCCACTCATGAAAAAGCTCTGGCTGCTTCATTTCTCATCTCATATCAGAGACTTTAAAGCTTCACTGAAGCTGTACTGTGATGCTTCCATATCCCAGTGAGGCCTCCATAATGATTTCAGCTGTTCTGTACACACACTGTGTGCCCTGTATGGCTCAAAGTCTCTGCAGCCTGTTTTTATCTGCTATCATCAGATCTTCATCATCCTCATTCACATCCCTCACACACTCTACAGCCTCATCAGCACTGACTTCATCTTCACTGACTGATGGAGCACAACATGAACCTGTGGAGGCTGAAACACTGTCCTGTCAAACATCTCCCCGTCACCACTCCACTTCTGTCAGCCTTTAAATGAACCCTGCTCAAGTCTGTCACTTCTGTTTGGAGCCAAAAGAGGTTAAAGATTATGCCACTACATTCTTGTCTAGAAAATATTAAAGTGTATTTGGTGACACACAAAAAAGGGTAAAAGTATAGTTTGGGTCCACACATGTCCAAACCCTGGTGTGTAGGCCTACTTAGTATTGAGAAAAGCCCACTAAAAGAACGCCCACCAGACCAAAGCAATGGTTTTGACTTGATCAGCATTAACCCCGCCCCCTGACTTTGATGGGTGAAGCTGACAAATAAAATGTATTTATGAACAGCGATGCAGGGCCAGGAGTAGCAACGTGAATTAAATAAATACATCATTAAATAATTCATTAAATGTGTCAGTAAAATAATCAAAATAGAAAACAAACCAACAAAATATGTAATTAACTAATTTGAATTGTACATAAATACATAATGAATTATTTTAAATGAAATTAACCGATAATTCATTGTGATTTTGTTTTGTGTTTTGATGAGCTAATAATCAGCTCTCTTTTTCTCATTGTTGTTCTAAGCCGGCTTATCCAAAGGTAAGGCACTACCTGTTGAATTATTTCCAAAGTGTGCCAAATTGGACATTACAAATTAAAGTCTACTCACTGAAATTACTGGGGAATGTCTGCTTTGATTTTGATGAGAATCTCATGACAGTACTGAGGATTTAATGCAGTTGGACTGCTAAAAATGATTGAATGCGGTTGGACCGCTAAAGGATTTAATACGGTTGGACCGTGGAAAGCAGTTGGACTGCTGATGATTTTAGTATATTAGGGAATTTGGTTATTGTTTGGGGTGGAGCCCGTATTGGTTATAAGGTTGGACCTGCTTCAGTCTTACACTTTTTTGGCTGTTTTACTGTTGTTCCAAAGTATTATAAATTATTCAAGAACGTCAGTTGGACTGATAGGAAGCGCAGTGCTCAGAGGTAACACTTGCCAATGCCAAGGACGCTTAGGCATTGTCCTCGAAGAGGGATAGTCAGTTGGTCACTGTGGAGCTTGGGGCACTCCAGAATAACCAGGAGTTAGAGTCTCCTTACCGTTTGGAACGGTAGTCTGCGCTTTTTTGGCCAGCAGAAGTTGGACTTCGGGCGTGTAACTTTAACTTAAAACTTCGGGGTAAGCCTTGGCTGTGAAATGCCAAAAATAGAGCTTCAGGCAAAGTTTGGGTTGGTTGACGCTTTTAAATTGAGTTAGGGATTTTAGAGATGAGGCCAGAAACTGTTGGACAGATACTGGTTAATTGATCACAAAAAAGTTGGACTTTATCGGTTGGACCGTTAACTTAAATTTGTCGAAATTGTTTAGGCGCTAAAGCTGACAGATGTGACAGTGGTTGTAAATATAAGACGTCTTTGTAATATAAAATAAGAGATCTCTGTGTGAAAGGAGTCTGAGGCAGTGCTGGAGCTATTTTTAGACTGTGTGTGTGTGAGTGTGAAAATGCAAATTAGTAAGCAGTGAACTGTTTAAACCACAGTTGGTTTTACAAATACTGCTGCAAACATTGTTGAGTGTGTGTTTAAGACGCCATTTATGTTCATTAGAGGGCTATAAATAAAGTTTTGAGTTGCCGTAGTGGATGTATAGTAATTGACTGAGTTTTGATATATATATATATAAATATAGTGAGTGCACTGTATATATTTAAGACTAACATATTACTTTTAGGAGTAACCTCTCATCAGCAATAAATGCTGGTGTGTTTTATTTTTTCTATTCTATGTGTGTGCTGTGAGAATTAATAGAGGTTTCAATTGTTTTCTTTGACTTGCTCTTTCTGATTATGAAAGGCATGTCTAAAATACTCTTAGGAAAGCGTGTTGTGAGTATATTCCTCAACTCTTGTCACAGTTTAAGTGTGTGAATGCTGTGAGTAGCAGGTTTTGAGTGATTGGGTGTGATTTGTACAAAATAATAAATAATAATAACACTATGAAAGTTGATAGTAGAGTGAGTGCAGAAGTGGAAGTGTGAGAGAAAAGGCGGTGTGTGTGTGAGACGATCTGACAAACGCAAAGAATTTAGTATATTTAGAAGTGTGTGCGTGAAATAAGGGTGAATTGTTTTAGATCAAGACTTAGTAAAACAAGAGTTTTATTAGCCTGTAAAAAAAAACCAGGAGAGATAGAAACAGAAAATATGGTTCTGAGCAGCTGCAAGGTTGACAGGAAATGGTGTGTGTGACAGGAACTTTGCATGCCCATAAAAGGAACTGACTGTGACAAGTGAGCACACAGAGAGAGAAACATACGAGGTAAACTCCAGGCAGATGAAGCAAATGGAGGTTTTAAGAAAAGAAATGAAAAGGATATTAATTGTATGCTTTAGTGTGTCAATACAGGTGGACTTCTTTCAACCTAGAATCTTGAGTACAGCGGCAAAACCATTGATTAACAGAATTGGGAGGAAAACAGGCCAGATTTTGGCTTAAAATTTTACAGCTTGACCTCCCACTTGTCCCGATCCTGAGAAGAAGCTCATAGGACAGTTAATCTCCTGATGAAGACCGACAGAACATCGTGGACTTCAAGAATTAACAGCAGGCAAAAGACAGTGCAACTGAAACTACACTGACGATACCAGCAGCAGCATGGAAGAAAAGCACGTGATGGAAAATGCACGGTGAACTGCAGGCTGGTAAGAACAGTGTGACATAACTGTTTAAAGACACTGAATGGGATATTTTGCCAGGCTGGGATTTAATCTAAAAGGAAAATACTGAAAAGAGCAACGGAGAAGAAACAGAGGAGAAACAGACTGTGTTTGCTGGGGATCACAAGACAACAAAGGACACTAAGAGAAGGGCACAGGGGCCAGTGGGAAGGTGGAGCCCAGACGAGTTCGACTGTGAGAATAGAGGGTACAATTGGGTTGAAATTGAAGCCGGAACTCAGGATGGTTTAGGGATGTCCACGTCACAAACAAAGAGGTAAACAAAAAGAAGGTAAAATAAAGAGAGAAAATAACTGACAATTACATTAATGAATAGAAGACACACATACAGATATTACATAGATTTATTTTTAGGATAAAGGGGAGAGCTTATACGTAGAAATGATTTTTTATACATATTGCATTTTGTGCCTTTAAGGGAGTTGTGGCTCAATTCGTCTCTTGTGGGTCACGAGCCTTTGGCTAGCGCTATGATTAGCCAATCTACTGTGAGGATGATATGAGTTATTGAAGGATTGCACACGCTTACAGACACAGAGTCCATAAACACACATGACAGTATTGATTCCAGGCAAAAGGCCTCAAATTAATTTAGCGTTTAACTGAACTTGAGCTGGCCCTGTAATAAGTGACAGAAAAGAGGAACTGAATAGGAGTTTCTTGCTTTAGAGAAGGACCAAAGGAAGGAAAGCATATATTTTGGTTAAGTCTGATAAACTAGAATGAGAAGGTATTGTTACATCAAAGGAGAAAGATGAAATAAAAAGGCTATACCAAACACAGGTTATAACACAGGAAATGTGAGTTTTAAAATGAAGTTAGTGTTAACACACAGGAGTTGTTTCAAGGCAGCGTTTAGCTGTGATGAAATGTATGCAGGAGTAATTGCTTATATGTTTAAACTTAATTGATTAAAGTGGTTGTTTTTTTTTGGATCTTTTAGTAGAATAGGCGCTTATAATGATTTTCTTGTGAAAGGAGATTCTAGGTCAGAGTGGAGGCCTTGCAGCAGCGAGAGTTCTGTGTACAGGATGTTGATGATTAGATAAGGCAAGTGACAGGAAACGCATGCAGGGACGTGAAAGCAGCGTTTTAAGAGTTTTAAAATGATGAGTAACGTTGAAGAATATATATAAATACAAGTCAATAAGTCAAGAAGATAATTAGGATCAGGCTTTTGATTAAAGAGTCCCAAAGATGATAAGTTAGGGAGGTGCAGGAAAAGGTGTTTTGTTTGCTTTACAGAAGATCTCGGCGACCACAGGGGGGTGAGGATCCTGGAGGCCCGAGGCATGATGGACCACAAGAGAGGGACACAGAAAAAACCTAATGTTACGCATGGAGTGTTCTCGAGGGGGAGCTGGTGTTTATTACTGGACCACTTAGATGACATGAGGTTGTCTGATTTGCTGAGCCAGAGGACGGCTAGAGAGGGTCAGAGCGGGAGTGGTGACCCCGATGTCCATGATGCCATGGATGGACATGGAGCAGCTGAGTGGGCCGAGGAGTGACCCACACAATGTATTGTGACCTCTGTGTTCCAGAGGTCGAGACGAGGAGTATTGAGATTGGAGAGATATTTTGCTGCTATTGTTATAATCATCCTCATTACCATTGCCATTAATATATAATCTACAGAATTGATTTGCAATTCAGATGTTGAAACAGTGTGTGGCTTTCAGAAGACTAAGTTGCAGGCAGAGAACGCTCATTCAGTTCATTCCGACATTGAAACAGATGATGCTTTCTCTGCAGACGTTCTCACTGAGCTTCTCCTTGAGTTACTGAACTGCTTTTCTTGTTTGGTCTTTGAGCTACTTCCTGCTGTGTCATGAGCCTTGCCAAACGAGTTTGATCTTGTCTTTCAGACCCAAGAGGAAACGAAGGAACAAGTCCAGGTGTCCATTGGGGCTCTGTAAGGCCTTGTCCACAGCACTCTGATAGAAGTATTTCTTTGAAGATTTTCTTGTTTGAAACACCTTCCAAGTTGTTTGTTGTTCTTCCAACAGATTGAGTCCAGAGTTGATGAAGGTCAGGTGGACATGAAGAGCAGCCAGAAACTCCTGAACACTGAGATGAACAAAGCAGAACACCTTGTTCTGGTACAGTTGTTTCTCCTCTTTAAAGATCTGTGTGAACACTCCTGAGTACACTGAGGCTGCTCTGATATCGATGCCACACTCTGTCAGGTCTGATTCATAGAAGATCAGGTTTCCTTTCTGCAGCTGATCAAAAGCCAGTTTTCCCAGTGACTCAATCATCTTCCTGCTCTCTGGACTCCAGTGTGGATCTGTCTCAGCTCCTCCATCATATTTGATCCTCTTGACTTTGGCCTGAACCACCAGGAAGTGGATGTACATCTCAGTCAGGGTCTTGGGCAGCTGTCCTCCCTCTCTGGTTTCCAGCACATCCTCCAGAACTGTAGCAGTGATCCAGCAGAAGACTGGGATGTGACACATGATGTGGAGGCTTCGAGCTTTCTTGATGTGGGAGATGATCCTGCTGGCCTGCTCCTCATCTCTGAATCTCTTCCTGAAGTACTCCTCCTTCTGTGGGTCAGTGAACCCTCTGACCTCTGTCACCATGTCGACACACTGAGGAGGGATCTGATTGGCTGCTGCAGGTCGTGTTGTTATCCAAAGGCGAGCAGATGGGAGCAGGTTCCCTCTGATGAGGTTTGTCAGCAGCTCATCCAATGAGGTGGACTTTCTGGTTTCAGTCAGGATTTTAGTTTTGTTGAAGTCCAAATTAAGTCGACACTCATCCAGACCATCAAGTATGAACACAACCTGGAAGTCTTCAAGCCTGCAGATTCCTGATTCGTTAGTTTGATTAAAGAAGTGATGAACAAGTTCCACCAAGCTGAACTTTTCCTCTTTCAGCACATTCAGCTCTCTGAAAGTGAATGGAAATATGAACTGGATGTCCTGGTTGGCTTTGTCTTCAGCCCAGTCCAGGCTGTATTTCTGTGTTAAGACTGTTTTCCCAATGCCAGCCACTCCCTTTGTCAGCACTGTTCTGATTGGTTCGTCTCTTCCAGGTGAGGCTTTAAAGATGTCTTCTTGTCTGATTGTTGTTTCTGGTCTGTCTGGTTTCCTGGATGCTGTTTCAATCTGTCTGACCTCATGTTCCTCATTGACCTCTGCAGTCCCTCCCTCTGTGATGTAGAGCTCTGTGTAGATCTGATTCAGGAGGGTTGGGCTTCCTGCTTTAGCGATGCCCTCAAACACACACTGGAACTTCTTCTTCAGTTGGGCTTTAAGTTCTCGTTTACAGAGTGGAGCAAATATTTCTGAAGGTAAGAAATTCAGAAAAAAATATTATATAATAAATATCATATCCTTTCAGTACCCTGAAAGGATGAATGTCTATTGGTCCATTTCTTGAGCTATTAGGAAAGATCAATATTCAGTCTTTAGAGAAATTCTCTTACTGCTCTGCAGATGGTCAGCCATCTCATGCTGCTTAAGTCTCCTCAAGAAGTGGAGTGTGATCTTCAGAAATGCTTCTCTGCAGCTCTTTCTTTCATCTTCATCCTCACCTTCAAACATCTCCTCATCCTCCATCTGGCTCTTTAAAGTTTCTGGGTGATCTGGACTCAGAAGCTTCTGGATCTTCTTCAGCTCGTTCTTCACAAACATGGTGATGTTGTCCTCCAGCCGCTGGAAAAGAAGACTATATGAATTACCCAGTGGTAAATGAACTGGTTCTTATATAGCTCTCTTTGATGCTCTGTGCACACAAAGCATTTTATACAACATGCCTCATTCAACCAAGCACATTGTTCTATGCTTAAATACTTTCTTTCACACTCTGATGGATGCATCAGAGGGCAGCTTGGGTTTAGTACGTTACCCAGTACATTTGCCAGCCAGGGTTTGATTCACAAACCTTCTGACTAGTAGCTGACCTGCTCCCCTCCTGAGCTACAGTCACCCCAATCTGACTGAAATCATGGAGCCCAAACTTTGATTTATGTTGGACACACTGACAATCCTCTGGTCCACAAAGTGCAGCATAGAGGTGACTGAAAAGAACAAATGTAAACGTAGTACTACAAACCATAACCACAGAGTCCAGGTGTGTTTGATGTTGCTGTGCAGACTGACCAGTGGAAACCTCTGCTCTCTGCTGGTCCACTCTGTGGAGGAGTAATGTATAATTAGCTCATGTTATGTCTGTCCACACACAGACACAAGCTAAAGGTCCATGAAGTGATGTTTGGATGGGTTCAGTCAATCAGATGACTGTCATGGTGGAGCTTTGCTAGTCCTGGTGATCCCACTGAGAATTAACAACTCAGTTTCCAGATGTCTGTAGTTTTCTGCTCAGTTTCTTTAGTCCCAACAGCTCTTACCATCTCCTGCATAAAGCTTTCCCTCCATGCTCAGATGCCCTGGAACAAGGTGCTCTCTTTATATCAGTGACTGGTTTAAAGTGCCAACTTGCAGTGCTCGCCAAACTTTGTGTCAGCAAAAGTAGTTCTAATGTTTCTTACATTTCTTACATTTTTACATTTTTACACACACAAATCAATGAACTCAAAAACATAAACTTTTCAGACATTTTGTTTTACAATGTTACAAAACTCAGTTCACAACTACACAGTCAGATTTACAAGTACAAAATATTTATGACCACAGTTTGAGCCGATGTATGTCCCGAGTCTGTGGACTTAGTAGTTTTGTTTTGATTGTTCTTGTCTTTTGTTACAATTTCATTCTGATTAAGATTTTCTAGTTCTGAGGTTTTGGTTTCTGTGTTCCCTCTGTACTGTGTTAGTATTGTGTCTCTGTGTTCACTTCCTGTTTTATTTTGACAGTGCCATGTCCTATGTTAGTGGCTGTGTCCCAATTCAGGGTCTGCATGCTTGAAGTACGCATTTTAAGTGCAATTACGTCACTGCCACATGACAACGGCTGTCCCAATTCGAAGTGTACTTCAAATTCATACTCCAAATGTGCCATTGATTTTCCCAAATATCAAGCGTGGTCCGGTGCACGCTTCGTGGTCCCATATATCCCACAATTCATAGCGCAGCGGTGGGTGTGGATAATTTTGCCGCAAAATACGGCAGAAGGGAGCGGCCAAGAGTGAACTGTCAAAAGTAAGTACTGAATATGACGTCACTTATTTATGTGCGAATGTTTAATAATGAAGAACATTAAAACATCACTGTTGGCCACATGTCGGCAAAGTTGTGTGACATTAGTGATGTTTGTACTTTCAGCGTTAACTTAGTTTTAAAGCCTCTACTGATTGATATATATATACATATATATATATTAGAGGGGGGAATCACCATACATCCCACTATACGATATTATCACAATACTTAACGCACGATACGATATTATTGAGATTTTTTTTTAAAATATTTTGCAATATTCAGATTCTGTACATAAAGTTAAACTTTATCAATATTCATTTTATCTAATATCAAAGTCTCACACTCAGTCTTTCTCTCATTTCAGTCAGTTTTATTGTTGACAAACTGAACGGTTTGTATTACAGTCTAGTCCAACTTAACTGAATGCAACCATCTGGTACAATTATAGCTATTCTGAACTAAGCAATTTATGAAAACTATGCAGCCCATTCAGCAACTGAAGAATTTGAAAGTAAATTAAAACAAAATGTAAATTTACATTAAATAAAAAAGTTTTAAACTTAATTAAAATAAAAAATGTCTTAAATTAAAATAAGTAAACTGTCATGTTTATTGCTGCCAAAAAAAAGTTAAACACATTTGGACAGTGAAGGAATGTCAGGATTCTTGCTCAGAAAAAGGATCAACATGCTTTGAGCACAAAAACCGTTTTTGTAACAAAATATCGATTTCTGCTGTCCCTGTATCGATACATTATTAGCAAACAAAATATCACGATATATATATATATATATATATATATATATATATATATATTTATTTATTAGGGGTGCAACGATATTCGTATCGATATTGAACCGTTCGATACAGTGCTTTCGGTTCGGTACGCATATGTATCGAACAATACAACATTTGTAATTTATTTTATCAATTTTCCTTCTGACGATGCTGTCTGTGTTGAGCGCTCAGTGAATCTGTGTTCGACTACTCCGCCTAGGCTGCACTGTCCAGCGCAGATCCACTGAGCGCTCAACACAGACAGCATAGTCAGAAGGAAGAGCGCAGGTCAAGCTAGCGAGACAGAAGTTAAGCTCTCCTTGCAACAGGCAAATTGAACCTCATTCAGATCTGGCGTTTGGAATTATTTTGGTTTTCATGTGACGTATGACCCTGAAGGTAAGCGAGTCATGGACTAAAGTAAAACAGTATGTTGGATGTGCCATGCAATGCTCAATTACATTGGTGTGAACTAGTGTGTTAGCGCAGTTAGCTTGTTAACGTGTTGGCCGTCTAGCCCCATGCACGGAGCGATCGGCGGTAGCTCGTTAACGGAGATTTGCCGTGTTGTGGCGTTAAGGTCATTTCAACGAGATTAACCTGAAAGCACTAGTGGGAACACAACGAATATGACTGCACATTTACGCCGACATCATCCTAGTGCAAAGACAAGTGGAAGCAGACAAAAAAAGCAAGCATGCTACTAACTTTAGCCGAGTCATTTAGACAGCTGTTAGCACATGATTCTCCTTATGCTGCTGAGAATATAGCCCAGAAGAAGCGGATAGTATAGCTTTTATTTTGGAAAGAGACATTTCTCTGTAATAAACTCTCTTTTCCAAAGATGAGTGATTCCTCAATCAGATACAGGGCTTGCAATATCGCTAGCCCGACGTCCCGGAGCTAGCGATTTTTTTCAGTCGGGGTACCAAAATCTATCTCTTCCCTGCCCGTCGGGCTATTGTAGGAAAAATATATGTCAATGCTTTTGCATTCTTTTAGAAATGTAGCTGGGTAATTATGTCATTGGCATCGGTGAGCCACTGTCAATATGTGACATATTGAAGTCGCGTTTGAATTTGCGCTTGTTTTTTTGCTTTCACTTTGCAATCGTGCGAACTGTGTATAGAGAGCGACAGCACTGATCTGTGAGTGATGATAATTTGTGCACCAATTCCTCTGACATCGTCTTATTAATCGTTAGCTTACTATGCAAACATGACAAGTGAAATCTCCCGCAGCTTAAACATGTGAGAGGTTGATCGCGCAGAGAATCGCTGAGCTTATGTGAGTGCATGTGTAAAAGCATTTCAGTTCTGCTGAGCCAAATAAGACAGGTCGGGGTGAAGAAGTGACAGCCAAAGAAAAGCTTACCACAAAATGGAGAAGTTATGACAAATCAGACTATAAGGCAAAAAGAAAGTGCAGCTTTATGGTTTCATGGACAAAAGAATTTCTGTGGCTGCAATATGACGAGCTAAATAACCAGGGCTGCACATAAGTGGTCCGCAGGTGCGCATTCGCTGTCAAAATAAAAAACACGCACAAGGGTTAGGGTTAAATTTAAAAACTGTACTTTTGAGTTAAAATATATATTTATAATTTTAATAAATGACAAATTAAAAATGCATGAACATTTTTTGTATCGAAAAAATATCGAACCGTGACACCAAAGTATCGAACCGAACCGAACCGTGAATTTTGTGTATCGTTGCACCCCTAATATATATATATATATATATATATATATATTATGTTTACATTACCACAGTGAGATGATTTTAGTCTCATGAACAACATTAGCTAATTGTTATTTACTAACTAATCTTAAATGACTGTTCAGCACAGAAATGAAGCCCAACAATCATGTTTTACAGTCCCGTGGTCTCAACCTCGGATACTCAACTAATAAAGTGATGTCATGACAACAATGAATGACCAACAAAACATTTTTTCTCCTTCATTTCTGTCAAACAATGCTGTATGTAACGTTTCTCGTGGTTAGTATCATGGTTGCTAGGCAACCTGAGCAGCACGGCGAAGGCTAGACCATCCCATTTCACAAGCCTCTCACTTCCGCACTTCTCGTACTTATAGTACGCACTGTACGTAGTACGCGTAGTGCGCGTACTTCAAGCGTGCAGACCCTGAATTGGGACACAGTCAGTGTGTCTACTTTTGCTTCCCCTTGTCTGGTTATGTCCAATGAATCCTGCTGTGTCTCCCTTTTCTCATTCCCTGATGGCTCTTTTGTGTATATGAGCCCTTTGTTTTCTCCTGCTTGTTGCTGGTTCGTCTGTGTTGTCTCCCCGTGTCTCCGTTTAAGGTTTCAGGTTAGTTTTTTAGTTTTTTCAGTAGAGGTTATCTTAGCTTCTGCACAGGCCATCTCCACTGCACTTCATTGTTTCAATAAAGCTCACTCACTTCACAGCAGTGTCGGCATCTTGGGTCCTTTATTAAATTCAACATGGCTCGCCCCGCTAGCCGTGACATAAGATGTGAAAACAATATCCAAAAAACATGAGGGACAAACAGGGAATAGTTTTAAGGTGCAGGGCCAACAAACTGAGTCTAGCCATGAACTCAGAGTTGATTGAATTAGCATTTTGAATTGGCTGATCTGAGTTACTTCAATCAAGTCTATGTTCACTTTGAGTTACGATTATACGTGATTGATGTAAAAGAAAAAAGCCATCATCAGCAACTGATTCTGATTTAGCAGGTTTTCAAATGTAAACGGTACCCATCCCTAGCTGGCTGTAGTTAAACCTTTACTTAAAAAGCATCCCTAGACCCAGCCGTACGGCTTATCTACTGAGCAGCGCAGTGTCAGAGTGAACAACACAGGAAAATGATCAGAGATGCCCAACTCAGATATTTCAGTGACGCACACATCCCGCCCGTGGAAAAGCTCCAAGTCTAGTGTGTGACCTTTTTCATGCGTGGGACCAGTAACCCACTGGGTCAAGTTAAAAGAGTCAATAATATTTAAAAAGTCCTTGACCAGAAGTTTAAAGTCACAGCAGACATGGATGTTGAAATCACCAAGGCAGCATCATCAGAAGACATAGCACACCCAGCTCTATCTGTCCATGAAGCCAGATAACACACACCAATGAGTTAAACTGCAGGAATGTCTTAAAGACATAAAGACCTGGATGGCCGCTAACTTTCTGCTTCTTCATTCAGATCAAACTGAGGTTATTGTACTCGGCCCTGAAAATCTTAGAAATATGGTCTCTAAGCAGATTCTTACTCTGGATGGCATTACCTTGGCCTCCAGTAACACTGTGAGGAACCTTGGAGTCATTTTTGACCAGGACATGTCCTTCAACGCACATATTAAACAAATATGTAAGACTGCGTTCTTCCATTTGTGCAACATCTCTAAAGTTAGAAATATCCTGTCTCAGAGTGACGCTGAAAAACTAGTTCATGCATTTATTACTTCCAGGCTGGACTACTGTAATTCATTATTATCAGGATGTCCTAAAAACTCACTGAAAAGCCTTCAGCTGATCCAAAATGCTGCAGCAAGAGTCCTGACAGGGACTAGAAAGAGAGAGCAGATTTCTCCTGTTTTGGCTTCCCTTCATTGGCTTCCTGTTAAATCCAGAATTCAAAATCCTGCTCCTCACATACAAGGTCTTAAATAATCAGGCCCCATCTTATCTTAATGACCTTGTAGTACCATATCACCCTATTAGAGCACTTCGCTCTCGCTCTGCAGGCCTACTTGTTGTTCCTAGAGTATTTAAAAGTAGAATGGGAGGCAGAGCCTTCAGTTTTCAGGCCCCTCTTCTGTGGAACCAGCTTCCAGTTTGGATTCAGGAGACAGACACTATCTCTACTTTCAAGATTAGGCTTCAAACTGTCTTCTTACTTAACGATTAAGTCCCTGTATTCCACCGTTATATGGAAATCAGCCATTATAACTTGTGTCAAATCTACTTGTACCTCACAGTTTTCTAAGTGCACAGAGAGCAGTAAACCTCAGAGCAGCAGCACATCAGACTGTGTGCAAAAAATCTAGAAGAGAAAATATTTCGACCCATTTCTAAATGATTCTTGTGACCATGCTGCACCACAACACCTGATCTCTGGTTTCCTGACCTCTTCAATCCCACTTTAAAACTTGACTAAACTCATTTTCCTGTTTAGGTGTTGAGGCAAAGCCGCCCATCTACAATGCAGGCAACAGCAAACGGAGCTATTTTTATTCCCTTTGAGTTTTTTCTACTTTTGTGCTACAAAATGTTCAAGCTGATTAAATTCATTAGAATAAAAGTTCAGATAATTTTCTTATATTAATGTTGGAGGTAGAAATTCAGGTAACTTTGCACAAAAACTGGCAGAAATTTCCTTCAAAGATGGAGTTTTTACTTTAATACTGTGAGTACATTTCAGAGCCTGTACTCTTTTACCTTTACTCGAGTAAAGAAGCTGAATCAGTATTTCAGCTTTAAGAGGGTATTTTAACACAAACATCAGTCCTTCTACTTAAGTATGTTTGACACTTTGTTTAATCATCATTTTTAATGATCAAATATATGTTTGTTATTTGTGGAGTTTAAATGTCCTTGACAGAGACAGATGATGATCATTATCCTGCACTGTGGTCTCAGGTTTGGTCGAGCTAGCACAAAGAATGGCTATGTTGAACTTCCTCCTGGGATCTACACTAAGAAGTGAGTCCAACATTAGCAGGGTCTCTTTCCTTTATCTGGAGTCACTTTAGCATTCACAGTCACGTGAAGCTGGTTATTAACTCGATAAGTCAACCCAGGGTTTCAGCTGAGCGCTCACATGAAACACATGGTGTTGGCAGCATCTGATCAATCATATTCATGGAGACGTGTATCAGCAACAGAGCAGCTGAGTTTGCAGAAGGAAGTCAAACTAAACCACAGGAACAATATGAGGAGATTACACACATAATAAAATACTAGCAGTAACACAGCTGCTGCAGACAAATCAGTCGTGTGATCGTGTGTGAGAGGAGAAGGACTGTAAAGGAGTTTGGTGTTAAAAGCTCTGTATGAATGTGGGAGACTTTGAAGGGCTTTAAAAAGGCCAATATAAAATAAAAGGCAGCAAAATTGCTGAGTGTGAAAGTCACCAGACTTATCAGACCTCTGTGATTAAGACCTGTAAGAACACCTATTTGTACTTGTTGGCATTATATCAAACACACACGTATATTAAGCCTTTGTTTGAACTCTGGTTGAATTTGTTACTTTCAGACTGTGAAACATCACAGAGGCTGCAGCTGCAGATCTTTTATTCACCTGGAAATTTACTTTAAATGTTAGATGGAAAATGTATTGCTCAGTTTAACCAGAGTAAGAACAATAATCCATAAACCTTCATAAAGACAAACATCTCCCAGAACATTGAGCTGCTGAAGTGTCACTGAAGGGAAAAACTATTTGTCCTCCTCCATCCAGCAACACCTGAAACACCTGAGTGGAAGCTCCTCCCTACACTGTGTTTGAAGCAAAGCACAAAGGAGACACCTGCTGGAGCAGCTGGAGTCCTACAGACACTCAGCCTCTTCACTACACAAACACCTCCTACAACATCCACTCTTTCCACTCTGACTGCTGTGTTTGTGGAAACACTCCAACACACACCGCTTCACACACCAACATAGAAATGTGTGAAAAAGAGCTGAGCTGATATTAAACATGAGGATTTATTCAAAAATACAGAGTCAGGAACAACATCTAGACACACATTACCTCTCAGCAGCAGAAGAACAGCCTTTAAAGTTTATATCAAAATCCTTCGACATGTTGCTCTTTAAGGAAACACAGCTGGGTTCAGGTCCAGGAGATTCTGGCCTCTTATTGATCCTAAAAGAAAAACAATAAATGTCACAGCTTCATGAGACAGGAAGGAAAAACTGGAAATATTAAATTAAAGACATGATGAACAATCTCATAAAAATAATGTACTTACTCTTTGTCACATAACAGTCTTTTGTTAAAGTTTACAACAATTTCCTTCGACTCGTTGCTCTTTAAGGAAACACAGCTGGGTTCAGGTCCAGGCTCTGGATTAGTTTCAGGGTTATGTCCAGCTGAGCCTGGTACGCCCCACAGCTCTGGGCTTTAAAACAACACACACAGAGGTATGAGTGTGAATAATGATGGAGAAGGGATGTGAGTGCTGAGCTGTGACATGGAGAAGAGTCATGGACAGTTAGAGATGGTCATCTCACCTCTGAGCTTTGGTCTGGCTCTCATGTTCCCCACACAGAGTGCTTTTAGAGGGAGGGACTCCCTCCTCTCTGTCCTCACACTGATCCATGCTGCTCAATTCACATCAGCTCACACACACTTTCTACCTTCACCTGCAGAGGAAACACAAATCATTCATGTGCACATCAACTGAGAGCTGCAGAGGTCGTGTCTGATGTGTTGGACTAACATCCATCTGAGACGCAGCTTTCATCAGTTCACTACAAAAAGTGTCACAGAGCCCAGTTCAGCCTCCAAATCCTCCATTACTGTAGTCCTACAAAGCAGCAGGTCAAACATGGCTGCAGAGAGCAGCTTTATGTCAGTAACCATGTCCAGGACCGAGCTGACTGCTTACAGAGTTCATACTCTAACTGCTAGCTGCTCTGCTAGCTAAGCTAACTCAGTAACAGTGACTCTGACAGCAGTTACTGTGGAACAGCGGCCGAGCTCAGGACACATTCAGTGTGTTTAGTCTGAGTCCTGGACTCTGATTCAATGGATTCAATCCAGCTCAGAGTTTCATGTGTTCATCAGAATAAAATACATGTACTAATATAACAGAAGTAATGCTCTGAATGCAGGACTGTAATGGAGGATAAATAAGGTTTTTACAGCCTGAAAGAAACATTCAGTTCATGTATTTGTAGACAGTGAAGCAGTTTTTAATACTGCAGCTGTTTCCTTCACCTGTGTGTGTGTGAGCCACACCTTCATGTGCTGCTTTAGAAATATGTGGTCTGACTGCTCAGACTGAGTCTAGGAGGAAAGTTCACACGCTGGAGAAAGTTTTGTTCCTAACTTTGTCAGAGTTCGGCTCCAAAGACAAAGAAGACGGAGCTCACAGTCTGTAGATGGTCCTCAGTGTGTGTGTGAAGCAAGAAGCACACAGGAGTGTGTTTATGTCAGCAAATCAGTGTGTGTGAAGAGTCTGAGGGAGTGTGTGAATGAGACTCAACACTGAAACCAACAGTCCAAGAAAAGCGTCTGGATTTCTTTAAGTTTAACTTAAAGAAGTCCAGACGCTTTTCTTTTTGTCTCCATAATGTCTCCATAATGCTGCAATGTTATCTGCCCCAGAAACACTGTGCAGAAGCTCTGATGGTGACACAGAAAAGTCAAAGTGGAGATACTTCTGTCCACCTTTGATTAGACTCATTATAAAAAGGAAAACAAAGTTTGAACACAGTCATGTTTCCAGTTCACTGACTTACATTTATTCCATGGACACTCACTCTAACCTGAACCACAGCTACAACCCAACATTGTTGAGGCCTCATCTCCTCCTTTCCTGACTGTAGAGGTTAAATATGCAACAACCAACAAATAAAAGAATTTGGTTCATTTCAAAGAAATTCACACGGTGACCAAGTAAAGTAACCGTAGTAAAGGAGACAACATCCCGTTGATGGTGGGATTATTTGAAAGATTTGCTTTGGTCACGTCACCAAATGCAGTTGAACCACCCGTGGATCCATGTTTGACCATTCTACCACTCTGAGCTCTGCTTTTTAATCATTTTATTATTATCATCATTCATTTATTCATTCTTTGGAGGGGGGCTATTTCCTAATGCTGCCCTAATAAGCTGATGTTCAAGGGGAAATATAACAGAAACTCTTTCAGTGTTATTCATTAATAAATTAACAGATAAACTGTGAAGAAGAAAAAACTGAGATTTAAAGGAGAGAGTGAGAAACTTGATCATCATCCTCATAATACATGTTTATCAGTATCTGCTGTGACCATACTGCAGTAATAACTACAAGTCTACATTTCTGTGACTGTTGATCAATCACAGCAGGAATCTGAGCTCATCTCTGCACACAGAGCAGCTTCAGCTCTGGGATAAACTGCTCGCTTCACGTCCTTCTCAGCTCACAGACACTCATCCTGATATTTTCCTTTAACATTTGATGGTATAATTCATCTGAGTTTACACTTTATCTGCATAAATACAGAAAAACAGACCCAAACACCAGAAACCATCAGTTTCACGTTCAACGGGAAGTGGCTCAAACGTCACAGTTTCATAACGTCACCCTGAACTCCACTCACGGAGTTTCTGTCGCCATTGTAGTTTTTAAAGTCCCGTGATAAAGGCGGGGCTTTCTGTGAATCCGCACGCTCATTGGCTAATAGCTCGAGATTGACACCTCGTTATCCAATGAGCGTGCGGGAACTTCCGACATAAAGTTGTTTCCTTTGAAAAACCAAAGTCTGATTATTTTTGCCTCCACTGACGGAGCCTGTTGTTCCCGCCACAGAGACACAGTAATGTCAGAGCGGTGTTAACACTCACCCTGCCTCAGCACAGCTCTCACTCTCCTCCTGCTCTCTCACACTAAACGGAGGCTCAGCTAAACTCACTTCCTCTCTACTTACAGGAAACCAGCGCTCAGAGGAGCCGACCGGCCTCACATTTCACCCACAGACACGAACAGCGTGGAATTATTTTATGTCATAAGAAGAAACATATTCATGTAAACACTCACCTGCCTCAGCTCCACCTTCCTCCTCCTGCTTTCACTTTCACTGCTGCTCCCTAAACACAGAGGATGCTGGGACTTGTAGTTGTTTCCTTCCGGTGCGGTCTTCCTCTTTGTTTGTTTGTGTTTGTGTTCAAGTTATTTCGATCATGTAAACATCAACAGAACACGTGAAGCCACACAGAGTTTGTATGTCGAGGTGGGTAGGAGGGTTTGAGGGTTTGGGGAGGGGTCAGAGGGAAGAGGTCTCTCAGTCTGGACAATCCACATTGATGGCATTGCATCTTTCAGCGTGTTTGTGGGTCGATTTGGATGCTCCAGGTGTGAGAGCAGCCACTCAGCCTCTACTGCAGATGTGTGTCACAAGTTCATCTAGTAGTAGGCTATGGCACTTGGCCACAGGTGGCAGCAGTGGACTGGCCTCCATGTGAGACTGCTCCAGCTGCTATGTGATAGTCCAGCTGCAAACTGAAGGTCATATGCAAGTTTTGGAAATTAAACTGTACAATATAAAGCGCCTTGAGGCGACTGTTGTTGTGATTTGGTGCTATATAAATAAAAATGAATTGAAACTCAGAATATTCTTAACTTAGCTTTAAAACCAACCCAATCTAACTCTCCTCCACACTCAAAAACAAAGACAAACCAACTGACACATCTGAGTCCCTCACTTTCTTCAATCCACTCACTCTCACAAGCTCCACTTAGTCACACTGGCTCTGTTTATTACTGATTACTATTGTCTCCCCAGAAACACTTCTGTTTTTTTCTTTTTTCCTATTTCAGTTGTGTTTTTTGTGCTTTTGCAGCGTTTTTTTATTGCTGGTGTTTTCTTAAGTTGCAGTCCGTTTGGCCTCTCAGGGCCACCGTAGATAAAGGCCAAAAATAAATACATAACATCGTTTCAATCAGTTTAAAGGTTTATTTGCAAGACACAAAAACAGAAAAAACTAGAAAAATTTGCATTTCCTGCAAAAATGCTGTGTGGATTCCTTAACGCTGAAGTTGCCTACTGAAAAAGCTGAAAAAGTTGAAAACTTGCAAAAAGTTATATGGCGGTGAAGAAACTGAAAATTCTAATGAAAGGGGTAAAGACGGAGAAATTTTTGCTGAAAAAAAATATTGCCCTGAGCAGGATTCGAACCTGACCCTCCTGGTTTCAAGGTAGCCACTCATCTCACTGAGCCACACTCATTCTGATAAAGAAGAGGTGGAGAGACTGACAATTTTGCTGAAATAAGCAGAAGCTGCTGAGAATTGTGCTGATAAGAGATGAAAAGGCTGAAAATTTTGCAGAAAAGAGGTGAATCAGCAGAATTTCTGCTCAAAAGAGGTTTTTTCAATACAATTAAAAGTTACAAATGTATTGTGCATGAAACAGGAATTCAAACGTGGCTCAGATGTGTGTCACAAGTTAATCTGGCTGTAGGCTATGGCACTTGACCACAGGTGGCGCTAATTGACTTGACTCCATTTGAGTGCACACAAAGTAAACTGCACACTTTAGTTATGAAGCAAAAACGCTGAAATCACAGTAATAACACGTACGAGGGGAACGATAACGAAGACAAGATGCTCCTGATCGTTGCTCTTGCTGTCCTGTGAACAGCATCGGCGTGGTGTTAATGGTTTGCTTTTGTTTTGGCGATCGCCCCGTGAATGAGAATATGACCAGGTAAACCCGCGACATTTTTAAATCGTTTGTCGTTCAACAGCAACAAGACTGACGGAGTGTGTTTGAGGAAACCTCACAAATGTCACAGATGAAATATTTGGTGTTTATTTGCTGGTTTGTCGGTAGCAGCTCCTTCAAAGTAAGTCTACCACACATCTGTTTGACCAACGCCAGTTGATTTGGATCACCGGTCCAAACAATTTGAACCATTGTTGTGTTACCTTTGTGTTGAGTTTGACTGATATTTGCTGGATAGCAAATGTTTTAAAGCTATGCAACCTTTATCTGTACATAGCAGTTAAACTGTTTAGATCAATCTTTATTGATAATATACATTATTTATTTATGAATTACTGTGTACACAAGAATAAGTTAATGTATTAAGATAAACTGGCTGAAATTTTTGTATTATTCTTGTGATTTTTTTTTTATTGGCCCTGTTTATTTACAGGCCAGGTGACCCTTTAAGGGTTTAAAATGCCGAGCCAATGAACGGCTGGGAGCAGGAATCTTTCTTCACTGAAGCTTCCACTTCCACGGGTCTGGTAGGAAGTTGTCCAAGCCAACAAAACAAACAGACAAAAAATCCATCTATCAATCACCTGGATCACCTGTTGAGAAAGAAAAAAGAGAAAACAAGCAAACAAAAGAGAGCAATATAATAAACAACATCATCGCGATGATCTATGTGAATATAACTGTAAATACTAAATATTGAATATTATTGTGCAGCACGTAAGATCGACAGCGCACAGTGTGCTTTGAGGTAGCAGCCAAAATGCAAGGCAAGTTTATTTATATCGCACAATTCAACAACAAGGTGATCCCAAGTTCTTTACAGAACATTAAAAAACAAAAACAGATAAAAAGCATGATTTAAACGTGACGTGCCCGTGAGCTCCGCCGGCAGCCAGCTGTGCCAGAGTGACCGAGCCCCAGGCTGAGAGGCCAAAGGCACCCCACCCCCGAAGGAGCCCGAGCGAGCCTGATGATCCAGTAAGGACATCTCCTGGTTTCATCTTCATGTTTCCATCTCACCAGATAACCAAACCGACATCATGACCAGCAGCTTTTTTGCAGCTGTGGCTCCAGAAAACATCAGCTGATACTAGAAATTAATATTAAATAAATTCTAACAACAGCTGATCAAGCTTAAACGTGCTGCTGTTGTTTAGCGCGACATCCGCTGGTTTCCTCTTTCGGCGCAAAGTGAGCGATAAACAAACAAGAGAGAAAAGCCGATCAGCTGATCATTGATCAGTTTTCATGATTGAAGTAGAAACAGGAGAGGGAGGGTGAGAGAATGAGAGAAGAAGAGGCAGCTGTGCAGCGTAAACACAGAATAACTCCAGCTTTGTGTCTTTTTCATTGTAGCTGAATTACGGGACAATCTGTTCCTTTTCACCTCAATAAGAAACGCGTAATATTTTCTCTGAATACCAGACGAGACGGTTGGCAACTCTAATAACTTGTGAACAAAATAAAGTTCAACATCATTAACTTCATAGCACCCACCCAGCTGTATAGAAACTCCGCCTCGGGTCTCTTTTCCTTCATCCACCTGCCGGCCTCCACCACTTGCTAATGTTACTGAATCTGTGGAAGCTCCGCGATAGCCACCACACGAAGTAACGAGTAAGGAGCCTATCTAAATCCCAGTAACGACTAACGCATTCCTGATTTTGGCATAATAACTAGTTACCGTGCTCGTTACCACAATAATAACGTAGTTACTGTAACGCGTTACTTAATAACGCGTTAGTCTCAACAATGGCAAAGAGGCACAGAAAAGAAGATCAGACACCAGCGAGGGAGGATAAGAAGGACAGACGCAACAACATTGTCATCCCCTATGTAGCCGGTGTATCAGAAAAACTCAGGAGTTTTCTCCAAGCATGACATCCCGGTGCGTTTTAGACCCAGCAACACAATCAGACAGAAACTGGTTCACCCGAAAGACAAAACGCCAAAACACAAACTTAACAATGTGGTGTATGCTGTACAGTGCAGCGAGGAATGCTCAGACCTCTACATTGGAGAGACCAAACAGCCACTTCACAAGCGCATGGCACAACACAGAAGAGCCACCTCCACAGGACAAGACTCAGCTGTCCATCTGCATCTTAAGGATAAAGGACACTCTTTCGAGGATGCCAATGTTCACATTTTGGACAGAGAGGACAGATGGTTTGAAAGAGGAGTGAAAGAAGCCATCTATGTCCACTGTGAGCGACCATCTTTGAACAGAGGCGGGGTTTACGACACCAACTCTCTGCCATCTATAATCCAGTTTTGAGTTCCCTTCCCAGACGCCTTAACGCCCACTCACATCCTGGGCCATCTGATCTCAGGAATTCGCATGATAAGGTGGGGCCAGGTTTCACAATGAACACACCCGAAACTCTGGCTGATTGGGACCCACACCCAGTTTCACACCTTGGCTCAGGCGATTAGAGGATCATCAGGGGGTCCTTTTGTCCCTCTGTGGGGGGATACTCCCACTAGGTTTATATCTGGGACTCTCCACCATTTGACCTTAGAACTGAAGAAGCTTCTCGGATGAGAGGTGAAACGTCTTCAAGCAACTTAAAGAAGTCCAGACGCTTTTCTTTGCAAGCTCCTTTGACTATATTGCAAAATCACAATAATCTTCCAATTTAGAACTACAAGTTAAAAAAAAGAACTAACATAAATAAAATACACTTCAGCTAATTTATTTTCCCAAACCACGCGGAGCCGCACTATAAGGACTAAAGAGCCGCAGGTTGCCGACCCCTGATCTAAAGGGTTTAACAAAAAGGGGGAGCTTCCTGCTGGAAATTGAAATGTCCCCATGTCCCCACTGGGCGATCGTGGCTCAAGAGTTAGGAGTTCGCCTTGTAATCGAGCCCCGGCTTGGACAGTCTTGGTCGTTGTGTCCTTGGGCAAGACACTTCACCCGGCAAGACACTTCACCCGGCAAGACACTTCACCCGTTGCCTACTGGTGGTGGTCAGAGGGCCTGGTGGCGCCCCAGGGTGGCTGTAGCTACATCACCAGTGTGTGAATGTGTGTGTCAATGTGTGGATGACTGAACGTGGGTGCTTAACTAGTTAAAAAAACAAAAAAAACCCATCTGTGTCTTATTTTTTATGCCACACAGGAAAGAAGCTTCAATGTCTGATGAGAAGACATTAATTTGTTGGTGTTTGGTGCAGTTTTCTTGTTCTCTGGCTTGTTGTTTATTTACAGTGGAGATGAAGATCTCTAACAAGTTGATTTGTTCACATTTGCACATCTTAATTTTTAAGAGGAATGTGTTTTTTTGAGTTTGTACACTATATGCATGTAAGGCAACCGTTTCCTTTTTCTGTATTTTTGTGTGCTGCTCTTTTAACAAAAGGGGAACAAAAGACATTTAAATCGACCTCAGATGATTTGTTTAAATTTTTACAAGGTCTTACTGAGGTGATGCAAAGTGAAACATGCTTCTTTTTTGGTAATGTGCTGGAAAAGCTTGAAAATTGACCTTGAATGTGCTTAAAAAGTGCTTGAATTTGACCCTAAAAATGTGTATGAACCCTGCATATATTGCAGTATTTACAGTTTATAGTAGGAATTTCATGGCAACAGCTAATCTTTATTTTGTTTACTGGGAAATGAAATGCTGCCAATTCACAAAGCTGTGCTTCAGCTGCACTTCCTGTTGTAGACTTGTGATGCACACAGGCTCTGTTCCAGCACTCAGCATGTTCTTCCTTATTTGCTCCACCAGGGGGAGCTCCTAAACTATGACATCCTGATAGGAGTGAACCAGGGAGAGGGGCTGAAGTTTGTGGACGACAGTGAGGACAACGACGGCATCTCAGCTGCGGCGTTCGACTACACCATCTCCAGCTTTGTTGACAACCTCTACGGCTACCCAGAGGGTGAGGACGCCACCTCTGTACACTGCCACTTTTTCAGTTATTCCATTTTACAGCCTCCTCTCACTTAACTGCATTTTGCAGCATCATCAGGTTTTGTCTTATTAGGAATCAGTAACATGTGAGCCCAGTGAAGTGCATCAAACAAGACAAGCGTGCTAAAGAGAGCCACTCATCCACATCACGGCGTGTCTGCGCCTTAACCTTTGAGGCTCTGTGGGCAGTAATGCTATCATCCCCCAGGTAGTGGGCTCCCAATCTCAGTGTCGGTGTTTCTGACAGATCGGCCTGCGAACCCCTCACAGCCGGACCACAGTCACAGTACAGACATGTTTGGATAATGCAGTCATGCTTCCTCTCTGCTGCCTGTCACTCCTTCTGTTATCTGAAAGACTTTTTTTTCCTCTCTAGATTTCTCACTCGCTTCCTGGCTCTTGGTTCATCTCACCAACATTTGCTTTGGTTTCATATCTGTTGATCAGACCGATCTCTTAAAAAATGTCTTGCACTGCTGTTACTTTACTCTTAGCAGTTTTCACTTTTATCTTTCTTCCCCCTCCTTTTATCCCCTCCTGTGCTTCTTCACCAGGCAAAGACATCCTGAGGGAGACCATTAAGTTCATGTACACAGACTGGGCGGACAGGGACAACGGCGACATGCGGCGGAAGACTCTGTTGGCCCTGTTTACGGACCACCAGTGGGTGGCACCAGCTGTGGCCACTGCCAAACTCCATGCTGAGTTTCAGTCCCCAGTTTACTTTTACACGTTCTACCACCACTGCCAGACCGAGACGCGGCCCGAGTGCCGACGCCGCGCACGGAGACGAGATACCTTACGTGTTCAGCGTGCCGATGATCGGTGCCACAGACCTGTTCCCGTGCAACTTCTCCAAGAACGATGTGATGCTGAGCGCTGTGGTCATGACTTACTGGACTAACTTCGCAAAGACTGGGTAGGCCTCATGTCGTAGTAGTGTAAACTGTACACGTTACTGTATGTTCTCTGATAGCCTTCTAGTCATCTTGAATACTTGAATCTAGGTTGCTTGTTTAATTCCCGTGTGGCTTTGAAGAATTGAACATACTGGTTCACCAAAAGCATCCAGATCCCAGAGCAGCCGGTTGGTCTTAGATAGTTTAAAGGTTGCACAGAGAATGGGCCTCCTGTCTGTATTCAGTGTATTGATGCCACATGTTACTTATAATGGAGACTGAATATAACTTTGAACTGAAACGTTTAACCTTTATGCTCCACCAGGGACCCCAACCTGCCCGTCCCTCAGGACACCAAGTTCATTCATACCAAGCCCAACCGCTTCGAGGAGGTCATCTGGACCAAGTTCAACTGGAAGGACAAGCAGTACCTTCACATCGGTTTGAAACCTCGTGTCAGAGACAACTACAGAGCTAACAAAGTGGCCTTTTGGCTGGAATTAGTCCCTCATCTTCACAGCCTGCACGACGTGCTCTTTCCCACCACTACGCGCTCCCCTGCAGGCCGTGACCCCGGCACCATGAGGCCCAGAAACAACGTTCCTCGAACCACTCGTCATCCTTACCCTACCTTCCCATGAGATCCTGAGCCCGAGGGCTCAGAGCGCCCGCCCCAGGACCTCTTTCCTGGAGACACCCGCGACTACTCCACCGAACTGAGCGTGACAGTTGCAGTTGGAGCGTCGCTCTTCTTCCTCAACATCCTGGCCTTCGCCGCCCTTTACTACAAGCGTGACAAGCGGCACGAGATGCGCCGGCACCGGCTGTCCCCTCAGCGGGGCGGCCCCGCCAACGACCTGGCTCACAGCCAGGAGGAGGAGATCATGTCCCTGCAGATGAAGGACTGGGAGCACGACGCTCACCACGACATGGAGCCCCTGCGACCCCACGACATCCTGCGGCCCGCCTGCCCTCCCGACTACACCCTGGCGCTGCGCCCCCGACAATGTGCCGCTGATGACGCCAAACACCATCACCGTGATCCCCAGCACCATCACCAGCATGCAGCCTCTTCACGCCTTCAACACATTCCCCTCCACCGGCCACAACAACACCCTGCCCCACCCCCACTCCACCACCAGGGTATAGTAGGGACAGGCCCGACACAGCGCCACCTAGGGACCAGGAACACTGGCTCTGCTACCGCTCTGGAAGGGAGGCCTCTAGACGTGGGCCTTCGTTCTGTCCTCTTATTCTCTTCTTTCTCCAAAAGCAACTACACCTGCTGCGTCATGTGCTGTAAAACTTGGCAGCTCCCTCCACTGGTGGCATGTGGAGGTGCAACTGAAGTGTCCAGCAGCAGATGAGCAGTTTGGGGTGGGTGACTCAGATCTTTCAAAGATACTGTTTTCAAAGACGGTCTGCTGTTTCCAGGCTCAAGACCTCCAACATTTGTCAAAGGGACGAATGCTCTCTCGCTCCTCGCTGTTTTCTCTTTTTTACGCTGGCGTCATCTCTTTTTCCATCTCCTGTGTGTTATGTGCACATTATGCTTCTCTTTTCTACATCCGTGTTTTATTACTGCTCTCTTCCTCTCATTTGACACGCCTCCCTCCTGCTCTTCTCTAAAAATTCCCGATCTGCTGAGCAGTTTGGAGGGGGGAGGCGTACACTAAACATATAACTATGAAAACACTGATATCTTTCATTCCACCAGCATTTTTAGGTGCCAAGTAAGTACTGCTGTGTTTCATTTCTCATCGAGGGAGAAGAAAAACGAAAGAAAAATAGAGTATCGCTATTTACCGTCAACTAACAGAGTTCTGTCATGTTCTCATGACAAAGTGCCAAACTGGCCTCAGTCGTGATTTTCTTTCTTCCATCTTCTCTTTTTTTGTTGTTTTGTTTGAAGCATTTGTTTAATTGTTGTTTTTTATTGTGTGGAAAGAATTTTTCTGAAAATATAGATATAGAGAAATGATATTATATATAGTTCTATATAAAATGTGTACAAAGGAGAAAGTATATAAAAGGGTTTTCTCAGTGGGGGATCTATGCATGAATTATTTTTAAAGACGCGGGGAAAAGGACACTGTACCTGTCGATGCACGTTTCCCAAAATCTAAACGAGTCATATCGCTCCATGTTTGCTACTTTTGGTTTTTGGTTTTCTCCCGCAGAGTAAGAGCATCGCAGGAGCATCGCAGGAGCATCGCAGGAGCATCGCAGGAGCTCCTGAAGTCAAACGACGCCTCCCAGCACTCATTTATTAAAACGGAGTCGATGCCAAAAGTCTTAAACGTTAGAATCAAAGCAACAGCTGTGAACTCAGTCATGGTGTCATGTGCAGCCTCCATCTTACTGTCACTACTTTTTCATTTTAGGGTACGTGAGGTAAAGCGTCCGTCGATGTAGCTTGATTGTACAAAATTATTTTTCTACGTTATTAACAAAACAGAGCAGAGACTGATGCTGCTCCTGTCTGACCCCCTTATGTCTGCCACATGTGTATTCTGACTTCATATCATCACTGCTCCCTCCCTCCTCCTCTCTCCATCCTACACCGCCTTTGTTATTTAACACCGACCCCCCCAAACTGATAATCAGACAAATTCCCAAACACCTGACTTCACTGTGTCGACACCGTTCCTGACTATTTCTGACCTCAGTTCAGCTCTGCTATTATCCTCACATTAAGGGTTCGTTCACCTGCCTGCAGATGATCTGTGAGCTCGTCGGTTGTAAATTAAACTCTAAGCACACTGAGGGTAACCGGGAGGCGTTCAGGGCCTGCAGTGCAGAGCTGCAACATGAAAAAAAGGGATGGGGGCTCAGATCTCCTGAACAGGGTAGAAACAACACGGTGGGTTTGTGCTGTTTGTGATTCCTGCTCCGTCACTCTGGTGGAGACGACTGCAGCTCAGCAGCGCTCCCTGCTGATCCTCTGATGAAGATGTCAACAGTATGTAAACTGAGCTGATGTGCTGCTGTTTGAGCCCGCGTGGTAGCGTACGTCCAGTATGGGAGAACTTAGTCACCGGTGCTGTCTTTGCTTGTGCTCTAGCTTTAGCCTGTTTGATTGTTTGTTTTCTATTTTATTACTGCCTAAAAGGGGAGGTGGGGGAAACACATGCCTGACTTCTCCTGTCAGAGGTTTTGTAAGCTCAGTGGAAGGGAAACGTGCACAATGTAAATCATAAAACAACTGACTGGGGCTGTGCTGCAGGTGGATCAGTGCTGTGGACAGTAGCTGTGGAAAAGAGACTGGACAAAGACTCTCAGCCTTAAATACAGGACAGAGGATGATCCGATCATCTTTCAGCTAACAGTGTCGAGCAGAAGGACGGCCGGCTGATGCGTCCGTACGAACCCTTTTGTACTCACTCCTGTGTATAAGGAGGTGGCGAGGGCTTGTGTAGTTAACCTCAGCACCACACAGCTACAGCAGAGGAGAGAACACAAACGAGTCCTTTCATTCGGCTCTGGTCTTTCTCCTTGTCTGTTTTATAAGCTAACACTAGAGGGCGCCATTGTGGCACATTCAGCGCTCACTCTGAGGTCACTGGACAGAGAAGAAAATACCAATCTGGGAGACGGATGGAGACGAAACATCTGGAAGAAGATCAGAGCTGTACATTTTTAAGTGTAAGAAAAAAAACAGACAAAATATTTGTAAATATTAAGTTTCTTGTTTATTTTATGTTTTGGGTTTTTTTGTTTTTTGGAGTGAATGAATGATATGCTTATTTTGTGATGACAAAAGACAACAGGTGCAGTTTGTAATGAGAAGAAAAAAATGGCCGTTAGCTTGAGGTTTCAAATGAGTTCATCCTTACCACCGATCAGTTTTGTCTTTGTTTTTTCGACATTTATTTGATTTTTGTCATAACGTTGATCGTTATCATGTGACCATCCTGTAGCAGGAAGGTCGCTGTAGCAGAAGTCATCTCCACTGAAGCCCCCTCACAGCAGAGGGCCAGTCATGCTGTTTATTAGGATTTGCTAGTTTTCAGTGAGAAAAAACATTTTCATCAAGTTTTAAATCCTTTCGTTGCTCTTTTCTCTGCGATTGTCATAAAATCGTCGTCCTCTTTTCAAGCCTTAGCTCGCTTTTATTTTGAAACATGAGTCTTGTGATCAGAGATGAATCTGTGCTGCATGATGTGCGTAACATCAGAGCGATAAAAGCCAGCTTTGCCTTTCAGTGATTCGCAGTAAGGACATAAATGACCTAAACTGAGACAGAAAAAAGTGCAGTCAGTTAAATGTTAGCTCACCTAACATGTAGCAGTGTTTACATGTAGCCATGTTTGACAGACTCCAGGGCTTTGATACCATAAGATGCCTCATATCCTCACAGACTCATGAGATCACACAGGTGGTCTGACCTGCTCGTGTCACACTGTGCTGTCTGTCTGTCCGTTGTTTTTCTCCTGCAGTGATGTTATGTAGCAGAAAAACAGTTGGATGCTCGAAAAGTGCAGAGCGATGGGTGACGTGTGGAGAACATCACAGTCTGTGTGTGTTCAACAGCTGTTAGAGCCACACTTTGTCCTTTCTGTGGTATAACTGCTGGATTTATTTTATTTCAACACTCAAAAACTGTCAGCAAAGCAAAACTTCATGATTGGATGATCCCGTGTCACGTCCACAGTGTCAAACGTGCACAGAGACAGTGACACCCACAGAGAAACCCTCAGCTTGGTGTCCATTGCAAATCTGCACCTGTTGTCTTGTTTCTACTTTCTTTGTTGAACTCAGAAACTCGAGACTTGAGATGAAGAAAAATGTTAAATAATGGAATCAAAAAAAGATGATTATTAAAAAAAGTAAAGTAAAATTATATAAATAAATGAGGTGATGATATTTCTGTTTACTTTAGAAGTTATTATACACTGTATGCTGTGATTCTGATCTGGGAAACATTAAAGACATTCATAGCCAGACTGCTGACTTTGTGTTTTTATTCAGTCGCCTAACAGAAGTGCAGTGAGAAACGATTTACCCCATCCTGATTTCTTAGCTATTTGCATATTTGCCACACTTACGTGTTTCAGATCGTGAAGCAAATTTTTATGATAGATAAAGATGACCAGAGTCAGTATAAAATAAAGCTTTTACATGTATTGCTGGGAGGTCGGCAGCTCCCTCCACTGCTTGGCCCTCTGTGAAAAACAACTGGGATCCAGCTTCCCTGTGATGCTGAATTATATAAGTGGACAAAAATAAATAGATAGAAGGATGGATGATTGTATTTTGTGTACAATCGTTGAAGTGTAAAAAGGGTTGGCCCTCCGTGGTGCCCTAAGCAAAGTTTGATTTTTGGGGCCCTTTAATAGTGCCAATAATAGTGATTAATGATCACCTACTATAAATGTATTTCATTTTCTAATGTTGATGTTGTTGTAATCCACAGTGAAAAATGTCATAAAAACAGATAACAAATTTGCAACTTTCATGAAAAATGTTTTCATTAATATTTTCTTTAAAAACTAAGCAAAACACCTCCCCCTGCTGGCCACACAGAGAAACAATAGATAAAACCTGAGAGCTGCACAGTTGCAGCAGTGTGGTTTACGTCATTCTGTTGTCAGCCTGTTTTACACATCGGTGGTTTCTTATTGACGTGTAAAAAGATCTGAAATCGTAGTAAATTCAGCTGCTATTGTGGGCTGGGGATGATTTACACTTAACATTTTAATAACTGGGTACAGAATGTCATAGGCCCACTAAAAGTTACAAATAAGCTAACATCAAATACATTTACTGTAAACACATCAGAAGGTTATTCATGTGGCACAAAGTTAGATCTATACAAAATGTTGCAGGGAAACAGAGAAGGAGCTCATATAGGTTTGAGTTTTATTCACATCTATTGTGCAGGTACAAATAACAGAGTGGAAAACTTCATATTTTGTGTTTGCAAACATTAATTTCTGAAGATTCATTAACATGAGTGTAGCACAAAGTAAAGGTGAAAGCAGTATCCTGACACGACAGTGCAATCAAAACACATTTTGCCACAAATCTGTGAATAATTGTAACAAACAACTGTCATTTTAATATTGGACAAAATAGTTGTGCAGCCCTAACCTGAAACATGCTGTTTGTTCTGAATGAAAAACGTTAGTCTTTGGTAAACATTTTAATCACATTTATAGATGCAATATGTTATGTCAGTTAAGATTAAATGTTACCACAAGTTCCCATCATCAGAACACAGTGTGGAGAAGTGTCCTCACAAGTGCACTCGAGGTAAAAGAGCACTGACCCTGTGAAATAAACAAGCTCTCCTCCTTTTGGGAGGTGACTCAACGCTATGGAACAGCTGGGTCTGTACATTTTTGGACACTGATACTTAAAAAAAAATCTTCCCTTTGTGCAGAGCACATGAAATTTACTGCAAGTACATTAAACCAATCATTATTAGAAATATGAAAGAAGGAAGAAATGAGACGCTTTTTATTTTTATCGAATTTGCTACTAAACCATACAGTAAAACTATACCGGGGGAAAAACGTAATCTTTTGCAGTTAGTGTGATAGCTTTAACTCCTACCCTACATCTATTTATTTCAGATGATACCAGTTGAAATCCCAAAGACAATGTTTGATAAGCTGAATGAAAGAGTTTCGAGCTTCAGGTAGGCTAAACAGCGGCCTAGAATTAGACTCAAAACCCTGAAGTTGCCCAAAATTAAGGGGGGCATTAATGTACCTAATTTGAAACATTACTACTGGGCTGCACAAATAAAACCTTTGCTGACATGGTTGCAAAATGATATACATACAGGCTCGAAGTAGAAAACAGTAAATGTCCCAAAATACTGGAAACACTACCTTTCTTAGAAAAACCCATAAAAGAAATGGCAACCTGGACAAAAATACATTAAAAACTCTGAACAAAACATCTGAAGAATGAATTTGATTAACAGCGCCGTAAAACATTGTTGTGAGAGCAAATATAAGGTGAGCTTTTCCAGATTACAATGGGCTGAGGAAAAGGTCACCTGTGGGAACCTGCCAGTTCCTGTCTAAAAGGATTGCAGCGAGTCGATCCAGTCCAAGATCATAATGAACTCTTTTTCTACAAACAAAAGAAAGAACAAATAAATGAGCTCATATTGATGAGGGTGGAGACTCTGATGCTTTGCACGTGAGGCTCCACTATCAGCAAGATCTAGTGTGAATGCGTGTGCATGATGTGTGTGACTGGACTGTGACTGGACTGACCATGTGGACTAAAGTGTTGATGACTTGACACTGAGACAAAGACTGGACCAACGTTAGGATGAGTAGATGCTGACAAACAATTCACGACGCCGGTAAGAAAAGGGTGGATGCTTTGCTTTGCTTTTGGCAGAAGCACAAGAGAGAGAGGGAGACCGAAAGGTATCGATTTGTCACATAGCATCGATTTGTCACATGGCATCGGTTTGTCACATGGTATCGATTTGTCACATAGCATCGATTTGTCACATGGCATCGGTATGTTAGGTTTTGGGATGAGAACGTGTTGGATGGTTACCTGTCTTGGTCTGGTGGAGGTCTCTTCCCATAAGAAGACTGATGACTTTTTCATTAACACTGAAGTGTTTCTTTCTTCTCTCCCCTCAGATGACTTCACACTATAACCAAGGACACCTCATAGGGGATCATCTGATTGTGGCTTCTCTAATAATCTTTCTAATAGTAATATTGTTCACTGTTATGTTACAGAGTGAAGTGAGATTAGTGCTGTAAAACTTCCATAACACTGAACAGATGCCACCACAGATATGTTGAAATCTCAGTCAAAACTAGCAAAAACAAATGAAATCCATGAATCAGAAATGCTGATTGTTGAACAGATAATTCAGTCTGTACATGAGGAGGATCCACTTTAGACTAAACTACATACAGGAACACAGGAACCAGGGCACAGTGTAAATCCAGGACCTCTGTGTGCAACAGCTGACCTGTATGAACACAAAACACTGATTGAAGTCCACGTTGATGCTTTCTGTCTGTTTAACTTTTACATTTGAAGCAACACATTTTACTTCAAACACACAGATCAGGTAGAAAACTGTGGATTAGAAAACAAATTCATCAAGAAGGTCCTGAAGCAACAAGTTCATCATTGCATAGAGTAAGAAAAAGGACATGAATCATCCCACAGGTCTGTGCAGTCGTTATATTATCATCACCTAAATCATGTCTGCATACAGTGTGTGTGTCTGTGTGTGAGTGTGTGTCTGTGTGTGAGTGTGTGTGTCTGTGTGTGAGTGTGTGTGTGTGTGTCTGTGTGTGAGTGTGTGTGAGTGTGTGTGTGTGTGTGTGTGTTGCTTTTTTAAATCTTCCACTTAGAGTTCAAACTTGGATAGTGATAAAAACATTGCACTGCTTCATTTAATATTTAATTGAACACATCTGTGGTTGAATTTGAACCTTAAATGTTTTGATTTCAAAGATGTGGTTCTGATATGAAGGAACAGGAAGTAAATTGTTGCCATGGATACAGTGAGACAGACGCCTCAGACCCTTATTTTTTATTTCTTTGACTTTTTATTTTATTGATTCATTTCTTTATTTTTACATTTTAAAAAGTGTATTTGTCTGAATGAACTAATCCCCACTTCCCATGCTTTGTATCACTGGTCATACTGGGAACAGCCATAGAAAATGTTTGTAAAGAAGAAATCTTAAACATGAGCAGATTCTCAGGCGATTTCTGTTTCCTAACCATTGTTTCAGTGCACACGTCCCATCACTACATGTGTGTTAAAGATTTCTCTGGGATCAAAATCATCCACTGACAGTTATCAGTACAAACAGGATGCAGAAATCAAAAGTTCAGACTTCAGAGTTACTAAAACAGAGATCTGAGGAAAACTGGTTCTTCACACGACGTTTCATGTGTGAACAGTAGAGGTGGTTTCATTTTCACATGTAGGTGTTGCAGTGAGGATTGCAGGGAGACATTTGCTGAATAGCTGCAGCTCTGCTCCTGTAGACTGCCTCTGAATGTGTGTGTGGTAATAAAGTCACTTTAATTAAATCTCACCTGTGAGGGAAAACTTTGTGTTGACTGAAGAAAGTTCACTTCTCTTTCATTGCAGCTCCACTCTTCTTTTTGATGCACTCATTTGTTTCATAAATGATTTCAATGATTTTGCCACAGCTCTGCATTGTCAGGTCGGAGCATGTGTGCTTTTGATGAAATGCTGATATGATGACGCTTGATTGGGGAAAGATTTCCACAGGTGGTGTTGTTGGTCTCCTTCTTCCAGTTTTCTTGTTGCTGCCTCTCTCCTCGCCTCAGTTGCTGCAGCTGTATCATGTATGTTGTTATGTTACATACAAAGAGGAATTTGTGACATTAAAGAGTAAAGATTCTTCTAATTGTTTTCATCTCATCTCCTACTGCTTTAGTCTGCGTGGACAATATATGAGTAAATCATTACCAAGCCAGATTATATTTGGAACATTTCAAACAGAGGACATTACAGTGAAATCTGCTTTCACTGTGACATTTACTTTGATCCTTTAAGACACAGTTTATACATCAGACAAACTGTTTGTAGAGCGATTAAATGTTTGATATTGTTGTTAAAGTTGTACAGATGAGCGTTAATCACCAACAGCTTCATTAATGTGGATGAACTGGACGGTTCCAGGGAAACTATCAGGATCACATGCCTCCAGTGGTCACTGTGAGTAACTACAACTCTGCACATACAATAATTAAGATGAAGAAATGTTTTTATTGTAGAAAGATGAACCAAATTTAGTTTGACTCTCTGACAAACGACGGCAAGATAAAAGTAGTTTGTTAAAAAAGACACAAAAATGGTAACAATGAAAACAAATACAAACAACAGCATATCCTGATATGAGGCTCACAGATCAGGATCAATACAATAAGTAGCAACCGACATTGATGTTGCCATGGTGACCACTGCCATATATAGTGTTTCTGTTACCTCACTTGTCTTAAACATCAGCGCTGGCTGTTTTTCATTTTACTAATGAGTCCACTCTCTTCCCTCACTTTCGTCTCTTCCTCGTGTTTGAGCTCCTCTCAGAGAGGATTTAAGAAAGAGCTTTGATGATGGCTGTAGCTCAGGAGACAGAGCAAGGCATCTAATGATCAGAAGGTTGGTGGTTCAATCCCTGACTGCTCCAGCTGGCACACAAAGTGTCCTTGAGTAAGACACTAACCCTCTCCGATGCATCCATCAGAGTATGAACGTGTTAAACAAGAATCAGTCCATTCACCATGGAAATATCAACGTAGAAAGTGATGGCAGTTATGATTGGCTGCACAGCTGGATCACATGACCAGGTGAGTGGTACAAATAACAGGAAGCTTCTCTTGTGGCTTTAATAATCATTTGAATTCATAACTCATGATTTACAGACTGTTCTTTATCTTTTCATTGTCGTCTGAAACACAGAAAAATATCAATGTTGGAAAATATGACATTTATATCTAGTTTCTAAAGGATGGTTTAATTCTCCAAAGGCCACCACAGACATGACAAAGTTATTTCATCATTATAATGCACAAAAACAAAAATCAGGATGAGCCCTGCTGCTCACCAAACTTGTGTTGAATAATAATTTGTGACTCATTTAGTTTAAAACATCAACTGACTGAATCCATGAATCTCATCATGTGTTTCTGAGTGAAAGACACAGACATGTACAGACTGAACTGTTTCTCTAACAGGTAAGACTAACTACAAAGAGTCAATTCATACCTAAGTGTGCCAAAAAAGTCTGAAATACCCTTCATGAAACCAGTCGATGGATCCCAGAACCCAAATCCAGGATAAAGAGGTTCAGTGAATGTGGTGTGGAAGGTGTGGAGGTGGATCAGAGAGTCAGAGGAGACTCTGTAGAAGGACAGAGTGCCAGCAGGACAGTCCACACACACTGCTGCTCTGTTAGAGACAGAGGAGGAGGAGGAGGAGGAGGAGGAGGAGGAGGAGGAGGAGGAGATGGGTGTTTCTCCGTTATTGTGCCACACAGAGGAATAATGTTCAGAGCACAAAAGACTCCAGGACTGATCATTTCCACCAAACACACACTCATCACTCCTTCCTTTCCTTCTGATTCCTCTGTAACTCACTGATATCCAAGCCCTCCTCGTCCACTCGACCTCCCAGTAACAGCCACCAGTCAGACCCATCTCTACACAGCAGCTGTTCACAAACATCAAACCTGTCTGGATGATCAGGATGTGACTGAACCTCCTCCACATGTGTCACCTTCCTGTTGTTGTCAGACAGTTGGAGCTTTGTGTTCACTGTGTTTGTGTCGATTGTGAGTTGACAGGAATCTGATGGAGAGAACAAACACAATCCAGCTGCAGTTATTGATCCATCATCTGTTCATTGATGACCTTTGATGATGACTCCTGA